>NC_142931.1:100745897-100785897 GCF_046866305.1 Octopus bimaculoides | reverse complement strand
ACACTATCTCAGATGCACATACACTTACTTGTACACAAATACAAGCACACACATACACACACACCGGCAGACTCACTCACTTGTACATACACACTCACATACACATATGCACAGGGACACATAGATACACACCAACATACACATATATACACACAATACATACACCATCTCAAACATAAACATCCTTGCACACATCCACAAATGCACACACACACACACACACTCACACACTCACACAAGCATGCAGACACATTTACATGTACACATACTCATATGTGCATATGCACACCAACACACACTCAAACACATTAAAGATGTATACACACTTGCAGACATACGCATACACACTTGCAGACACACTCACATACATACACATATGCACACAGACACAACGACACACACAGACATACACATTAAGCACATACACTCACATAAGCATGTACATATATGCACAATACATACATACATCTCAGACATACACAGGTTTGCACACATCCACAAACACACACACATATACACACACATTCACATCTACATGCACACACTCATTCAACTGTACACACCAACACATACAGACACATATGCACAGACACAAGCACACACAATAAACACATACACACACAGACATACACACACACCACCTACACAGAGCAGTACTCACTGTTGTAATTGCTCTACATGCCATGGTCTATCACTGATATATTTTATATAAAATGATTCCTTTCCTTCTTTAAGAGTCACCATCTCCCAGTGATGATAACAGATCAAGCACTGACGGATAGTTGCTGAATCACCAGTAACTGTGCGTGTGTGTGTGCGCGGGCGCGCTCGTGTGTGAGTGTGTGTATTTGATGCTTGTGTGTATGCACCTGTATGAACATTTCTTACTCTTTATGTAAATATTTCCTAACGTATGTATGTATGTACAGCTTATTCAACCAGATTGGTTGAATAAGCTGTCAGTGACACTTAAAATCTTAGTCAACATGAATTTTATACTATATCTCTTTACACCATTTAAACCATACACACATCCATCCATCCATCCATCCATCCATCCATACATACATATGTACATACATACTTAAATATATATATATAAAGATTTTCTCCCCCTCCCTCCTACACTGTTTTCTATCCGTCTCTCTCTCTCTCCCCTCTTTTTCATTCTCCCTCTCTCTCTCTCTCTCTTGTCGCTCACATGTGACCATCATCCATCTTCCTTTTTTTCACGTGACCATCTTCTTTTCTTGCACAAACGTTCAAAAGAGCAGATGTGTTTTTCTCTCTTCTATCTTTTCTCTTTTCAAAATAAATGTTTCTCCCAGCATGCACTATTTTCCTGTCATTCTGGTCTAACGACCCTCAATGTTTGTTTTCATTCAGTTTCCTTGTATGTCTCCACTGTCCTGTTTTTGTTCCCAACTTTGATCCTCCATAAATCCTAAATTTTATTTTAGAATTCATGGGAGCAACTGTCTTTTAAGACTCATTTGTCTTTGAATGCTTGAAATGAGGAGTAGATAGACAGCCAACAACTGATGAAGTGTCCTTTCTCTGTTTACTTGTCCTGTTTTCCATTTGTTTCTCGTTTATGTATTTCATGTTATTGGCACCATTAGTGACATCCTGTGCCCATACATGCTTGTATATATATATATATATATATATATATATATATATATTATATAATTTATAATTTAATTGAATGCAATGCATCCATTTCCAAGTAAGTGTGTGTGTGTATATATATATATATATATATATATATATATATATATATATATATGTATGTATGTATGTATATAGTGTCCTTAAATGCCTCATATAACTGCAGTAATGCTGGTCTACCTGATGTCCTGGATTCATTTGCAGAGTGGTAACCTACTGGCTATGTCTCATGCCAAACAAAAAAAAAATCAGTATATCTCTTACTTTTGTCAGCCCTTAAACAATCAAAAAAGAATAACATGTAGTTGTATTTTTAGCATGTTATGCTCTTCTTTGAAAAGGGCGAAAATACTACAGAGACATCTAAAACCATTTGTGAAGTGTATAATGAAGGTGCAGAAGGTGACAATCAATGGTTCAGAGATAGTTTGTAAAATTCAAACATGGGGATTTAAGCATAGAAAATGCAAGTAGTTCTGGAAGATCTTCCAAGCTTTCAGAAATTTTGTGAGTTCCAAAAAGTTCTGTCCATGAATACTTAGTGAATCTTGGACACATTTCCACCATGACATATGGTCCATCCACAACTTGTCCAAGAACATCTTCATAGACTGGTATTCCACCTGTAACATATTCTTAACCCTTTAGCACTCAAATTGTTCTGTCAAATGCAATGCTTATTCATTCACATTGTTTAAAGTTAATCATGCAATATCTCATAGCTTTGAGATTTCATTGATTTGATTGTATAGTTTTAGAATGATATTGTAGAGTAGGTGTGAAAGGCTAGATCTAACTAGTTTGAGCATAAAGCAGGTAGAATATTTGGGCCAACTATGGCTAGTTTAAATGCTAAAGGTTTGAAACAGAATAAAACTTAACCTTTTTTAATGTAAGTGGTACAATGAAAAATGGAGATGAAAAATGGATTGTTTATGATAACAGTGTGGAAACGATGCTTGGGTTTGCATGAAAACCAACCAAAGCAGAAAATTCAAACAAAAAAATAAAAGTGCTGTGGGCTTGGTGGAATTTCAAAGATTTTATTTGCTGCACAGATCAGTGGTTAGAGCATCAGGTTCACAATCATGAGGTAGTAAGTTTGATTCCCAGACTGGGCTGTGTACTGTGTTCTTGAGCAAGACACTTTATTTCACATTGCGCCAGTTCACTCAGCTATAGAAATAAATTGTGACATACCTGGTGCCAAGCTGTATTGGCCTTACCTTTGCTGTTACCTTGGTTAACATTGGCGGCAGGGAGAAGGAAGGCTGGTATGCATGGGTGACTGCAAGTCTCCCATAAACCAGCATGTCTGGACTTGTGCGCCTTGGAGGGTAGATTTCTAGGTGAAATCCCATGGTCATTCATGACCATGGGATTGCTCCTAAAAGGGGGTCTTTTTTTCCCATACAATGAGAGCTTCAATTCTGATGTGTACTGCTATCAACTAGAGAAATTGAATTAAAACATCTTTCACCAGATGAAGACACTGGGGTGTATTCAAACCAGACAACACCAGACCTAATATAGATTTAGCTTCCTGCACTAAGTTGCATGAGCTTGAGTGAGATCTCTTGCTGCATTTACAATGCTCCTCTGAGATTGCAACATCTGATTTTCCTTTATTTTGGTTCCTGCAAAATTCCTTGAATGGAAAATCATTTAAAGAATTTAGATGTAGCCAAAAACCACCTGAATAACTTCTTTCCTTCCATGGATAGAATTTTGAAGCTGCTGAAGAGATGGACAAAAGTCATTAACAAACATGGGTGAGGTAGGGTACTTTAATGAATAAAATTTATTGTGCTTTGAATAAATTTATATTATTTCCATCCTTCAAAATATCTCAGAACTTTCTGGTAGACCCAGTATATATACATAATATATATAAATGATATATATATATATTTACACTGAATTATGGTACAATATGGACAGATTTTTGAATACCGAGGACTTTTATGTAGATATAACAATTTAAAGGATAAGCATATTACTATGGATTATACCAAGTGGACTTTCCCTTTTTCTCTCTCCTGTTTCTCTCTCTTTTTCGTTTTTCTTTGTGATTTCTTCTTTGTGATGTAATCTTGGGACTGAATATGTTTGCGGCTGAAGATAGCTTTAAACCATCCTGTATATCAATTATATACTCATAATGATGCAACGACTGTTTGTGTATAAAGCTTGAAACACGTGTACCACGGAATCCTTTGTGTTCTGTTTTCATTTTACGTTTTAATATATATTTATATATATATATATATATATATATATATATATATATATGTGTGTGTGTGTGTGTGTGTGTGTGTGTGTGTGCATATATATATATGCATATCTCTCTCTCTCTGTCTATATATATATATATATATGTGTGTGTGTGTGTGTGTGTGTGTGTGTATGTATGTATACATTCGTATATGTAAGTATATCGTATGTTGTATATATTTGTATTTATGTGCTTTTCTGTGTATATTCAATTGATGAGGCAAAGCATTTCTTATGCAGAGCCAGAAATCCGGGATCTGGAATTATCCAGTAATTTTTGCTAGTTTATTTTGTCTCTTCGTCTTCTCTCCTGGTGCTATATGAACATTTATTGTGGTTTTAGAGTCAAGCTATGACTGCTATTTTCAGCGTGGTGGTGTCTCTTAGATACCCTAAATTATAATTTTAAATAATTATTACCTTTGATGGTTTTTATTTCCATGCTGGTCACTTGATAAAATCATTATTTTAAATATTGATCTTATCCTCTTTTATATATATATGTTTTATAGATATTGATATATATATATACTAATTTGGAAAATTAGACATTCGAACACGAACCATGCTCCCTATTTGACTCGTGTCTCGCATGTTGTCTGGTCATTCTGCCGATGATAGTCTGACTTTTGTGAGATATATAATTTTTATCTTACTAAAATTGACTTGAAACCATGGTACAGAATATAGATTGGTAAATGTTTTTATTTTTCATTCCCTTTCGAAATTATCCCTACTTTTGTGGTATGTAGCCTTTTGCTGCTATTTCTAGCGGGTTAGATGTCCTATTACAGGCATCTCTGTATTTTAAATGAATAATACATAGTCTATTGACTGCTTTTTACTCTCGCTGGACCACTGGTGGTAAATAAAATTTCTAAAATTTTTTTGCTACCCTGTATTTTATTAATGATAAAAATTTTTTTTGGCTAATTTCTGAAAGAAAATCGGCATTTGTGTATTTACTGCCGAATAGGTAAACCGCAAATACTCGGTAAATTTGGAAAATTAGACATTTGAACATGAACCATGCTCCCTATTTGACTCGTGTTTCGCATGTTGTCTGGTCATTCTGCCGATGATAGTCCGACCTTTGTGAGATATATAATTTTTATCTTACTAAAATTGACTTGAAACCATGGTACAGAATATAGATTGGTAAATGTTTTTATTTTTCATTCCCTTTCGAAATTATCCCTACTTTTGTGGTATGTAGCCTTTTGCTGCTATTTCTAGCGGGTTAGATATCCTATTACAGGCATCTCTGTATTTTAAATGAATAATACATAGTCTATTGACTGCTTTTTACTCTCACTGGACAAAAGGTGGTAAATAAAATTTCTAAAATTTTTTTGCTACCCTGTATTTTATTAATAATGATATATATATATATATATATATATATATATATATATATATATATATGCATGCATATATGGGTACAGGACGTCACCAACAGTAAACAACATGAAATATGAAAGCAAATGAGTTCAATATGCAAACAATGAGAGAAACAAATGGAAAACAGGAGAGTAACATAAAGAATGACCCTTCATCAGTTGTCGGCTGTCTATCTACTCCTCATTTTGAGCATTGAACGACGATATGGAGGGTTGTTAGACCAGAACGAGGGTAAAATAGACAATTGCCCAAGGTGGAGTATTGTAGGACTGAACCTCAAGCTACATGGTTGGGAGGCAAGCTTCTTAACCGCAAAAGCAAGCCTGAACCTACATATAAATTTATGTGGGTGTTGGTGTCAGTGTGGAAGATACTAAAATACAGAAAGAAAGGTTAAAATGTATTGGTACTGTCAGACCTGAATGCTCTACAACAAAATCTTTTAGATCAGGATCCCATACAATGTTGTGTGAAGTAATTTTATTCTTCCAAAAGATGATCAGGCACTGGTGTCAATAACTTTTGTGTTCATTATGAATTTCTCTAATGTTATTGAAATTTGGAATTGTTTTACTGGAATGGAATGTGTTCAACAGTTCAGAGGAAAATGAAAAATTGCTTGTATTACGACATGTAGTAATCTAAGGTAATTTAAGACTACCCACAATAGGCACAGGCATAGTTGTGTGGTAAGAAACTAAGAAGCTTGCTTCCTAACCACATGGTTCTGGGTTCAGTCCCACTGTATAGCACCTTGGTCAAGTGTCTTCTAGGCCAACCAAAGCTTTATCAGTGAGTGGATTTGGTAGATGGAAACTGAAAGAAGCCTGTCATGTGAGTGTGTGTGTGTATGTGAGTGTGTGAGTGTGAGCGTGTGTGTCAGTGCATGTGTGTGTGTGTATGTGAGTGTGTGAGTGTGAGCGTGTGTGTCAGTGCATGTGTGTGTGTGTGTGTGCCTGTTTGTCTATGTGTGTTTGTTCTCCACTGCTTGACAACCAGTATTGTTGTGTTTGCATCCCTGTAACTTAGCAGTTCAGCAAAAGAGTTTAATAGAATAAATACCAGGCTTCAAATTGAAACAGTACCAGGGCAGATTCATTCAAATAAAAATTCAAGCTAGTGACCCAGCATGGCCATATTTTAATGACTAAAATAAGTAAAAGACAAAAACAAGAATTGACAATCTATCTCATTTTGGTTTTCTGCTTACATTAAAGATATTCAAATTTCAACACAGCACATTTAGGTAATAAATAGAAAGATATATGCTATTTATGGCTTACAGAAATGTAAGGGAATCTGTGGGTAAGGCATAGAGATTAAATTCTGATTAATACTCGATAATATCTGAACTGTAGTGTGTCTTGTAGAAACTAGGGATAGATGTATGGTTGGTGAGAGCTGTACAAGCCATGTACAGAAATTCTGTCAATAAGGTGAGGGTTGGCAATGAGTATAACGATGAATTCAGGGTACAAGAAGGGGTTCCCCAAAGATCAGTCCTCAGCCCCCTCCTGTTCATCATAGTCCTCCAGGCAATGACAAAGGAATTTAAACAAACCTTATTCAAGGACCATTTGAGCAGGATGGGCTACTCAACCTGAAGAAAATTCTAATTGGGCCCCACTTGCAAGGTCAAGCATGGTTTATCTTGATATGAGATCACCATGTCGTGCACACATGGTTGTGATGCATGTGCCTGGGGTACCCTTATCAGACGAGTAGTCATGATGGGTATACTGGGCTTCATATATTTTACCCCAGTGTCACTTTAATGGCATGCTCTATTCTCTCATTCAATAATAATAATAATAATAATAATAATAATGATAAAGAGAGAACTGTTCCTGTTATTGGAGGTGTCCTTGGTATAATAAAAAAGGGATGTCAGAAATATCTAGATAAGATCCCAGGAGAACCATGTCTCAGAAAAATTCAAAAGTTTGTGCTGACAAAGACTGCCCACATCCTTAGAGAAACCCTATCCATTTAAATGTCTGTGCTGTATTACTTGAAGATGTTTCACTACTGCTCCTGCCACTTCTCCTCCCCAAGCTTTCAGTCAGACTGTAACATCTCTTATCCTTTACTCGCCCTAGGACACTGGGCATGTCTTGGCAATCAATTGTAACAAACATGCAGATTAAAAGTAAATAATAATAATAAATTCCCTGATGCTTCTGTTCATGGCTTCTGATCTTAACTGATTTGTCAAACAAACGTGTATACTAGATATATTTTTCATGACAACACAAGAAAGAGTGTCTCACTCATCATTTACCTGCATAGAGAATGTGTTGGTAGTGGGAAGGTGGTAGTAACAGAATAGGAAATAGGGTGCTGTATTGTCAGTAAATGTAAATATGTAGACTTGGGAAATTATTGATGGAGGACTGTTGGTGATGCCACCTACAGTTGCTTTTGGAGTAAGAGAGGGAAAGAGAAAGAAAATTTCCTAAGAAGCAAAAGAGTGGGTGATGGTTCTCTTTAAGGGAAGAGAACCTCTTCAGGGTGTGGAATTTTTATTATTTTTATTATTATTACGAGAGATATTTTTCTTATCAGTGAGAGAGCATATGAAATAATATTTCCATACAATTTATTTTTGATTTCTTTTTAAATGTCCTAGTAGTTGTAGATAATGCTATTTCACCCTTCTTATGGGCTCCTCAGTACAATTTGCATTCATGAAATTAGTTGGTCTATGTTCATTTAAAACCTTTAGGAATTATAGGCAGGAATACGAAAGAGAGAAAGAATAGCAGTGTAAGTGTCTGAGAAAGAGAGAGGAAGAGAGAGGGGCAGAATATGAGAATGAGGCTAAAATTTAGCTGAGAAAAGTGGAACCATTTACTTATATATACATGCACCACATACACAATCACACTAACACACATATCATCATGATTTTTTCATCATCATTACTTTAGTGTTCACATTTCCATGCTCACATGAGTCAGGTGGAATACACACACACACACACACACACACACACACACTCATGCACATATACATACATATGTATGTGATAAGTAATAGCAAAGTTCAGAGATTTTATCTCCTAGACAAAGTTGTTAGCTATGACATTTGTTATTGATTGTTTATAGTAAGCAAGAATCATATAAAAATTACAAGATTTGTGATTTGGTATCTGTTACCATTAACAGTTTTCTTCTTTCTTTCTTTTTTTTTTTCTAGTTTTACAGTTGACTTATATAATTTTCAAATTTGCATGCAAGTATGAATGTTGTAAACTTCAAACCTCAAACTGTTTCATTTGCCATACAAGTATGAAATTTCTTGCAGCTTATGATGCATTTATAATAAAGATATCTTACATAAAGTAAGAACAAAACTCAACAGAAAAACATAGGATAATACGACCATCTTAAGTGGAATTGCTTTAAAAATTAGAAGACTACACAAGAAGCTATATGAACAGGATAAAAAAAATCACAATACTTTACTCAAAAATAGTATATGCTAGAGGCAAACTAGAACTGGCTCTTGATTGCTGAAAGGAATCTGCTGTTAATGGTAAAAAAAAAAAACTGGTAAAGTCTTTTAGCCCAGAAATAATTACATCATCCTTAAAGCAACATCATTTCTATGGTTCTTACTAATAACAATCAAAAAATAGCAGTGGAACTGGAAGAGATGGACAGCAAAGTCTAGAAAGGTCAATGGACATAGGAACTTTACTGTTCCCAACAAAATATGGGAAACTAATAAAGATGAATCCCTATAAAAAGTCATGAGGTGGTATCAAAATGTTCCTGGACTAGTTATGTCTGATAAAAAAATAACATATTTACTTATGTTTTGACATCATCTTCTTCAAAATAGTTACTTTGCACAATAATACACTGGTCCCAGTGTTCTTGCCATTTTGGGAATCTAGCCTGGAAGTAATTTTCTGTAAATGAGTTGAGGACCTTCTGTGATTCACTCTGGATCTTGACAATGGTGTTAAAACGGTGACCTTTGAGCTGCTTTTTCATCTTGGGGAAGAGATGGAAGTCTGCAGGTACTAAATCTGGTGAATAGGGCAGGTGCAGAAGTGATACCATGTTGTTTTTGATACCATGTTAATTTATTGATGCATTTGGGCAAGTTTATGTCTGTATTATGAAACAATTGCAAAAAAATGTTTAAAACAAATTTAATACTCTGCTAAAATCTTGTACAAATTCTTCATGGCTCAAAACATTGCTTACTTTTTACTCAACATGATATATATATTATACTTTATTTGTATATTAAGGCTACCATTGGTTTCATCTTGAGAAAATATTTTAAGAATCTTTACCCACCAATGTGGTATTGAGCACTCATTCTCATTGTTCAACATCATCATTTAACATCCGTTGTCCATTCTGGCATGGGTTGGACAGTTTAAACAGGGCTGGCAAGCTGGAAGGCTGCACCATATTCCAGTCTGATTTGGCATGGTTTCTATAGTTGGATGCCTTTGCTAACACCAACCACTCCGAGAGTATAATGGATTCTTTTACATGACACTGGCATGGGTGCCTTTTGCCTGACTCCAGTATCTGCCATGACTGTAATATTACTTGGCTTGATTGGTCATCTTCTCAAGCATGGCATAATGTCAAATGTCTTGGTCATTCAACATTGCCTCCATGAGGCCCAACACTTGAAAGGTGCTTTTGACATGTCATAGGCATTGGCCATTTTACCTCCATGAGGCCCAATGCTTGAAAGGTGCTTTTTATATGCCACTGGCACAGGTACTAGTTACATGACACCAGCATTGTCCATAACTACGATTTCACTTGGTTTGAAGTGTCTTCTTAAGCAATATATATATATATATATATATATATGGGAGTATGTTCATTTATAGAAGCAATTTAGAGATATTCCCAAAAAAGGCACAAGATATACAAAAAAATTCTAAAGAGAAAAAAATGCTTTTTTTTTTTGCAATTTAATCTTTGCAAAATATAGTATTTCGACCAAATGATTTCAAAATGCATGAATGACAAATGCATAAACTGATGCAGGGAAAATTCCACTCAGTGAACATTTAGATCATGATGCAGCTGAATTTTGAACCATTCTTATGATATCAATGCATGCAAAATACAACACAAAACATATAATTTGAAAATTTTAAACCACATTTAAATCGATAATTATGACACTATTTTCAATTTACAAAAAATCAATATTTGGGAAAATATGTATGTCCATTACTTTTTGAAAATGTGAAGTGTTTACATATATGCATATATCCTCCTCCTCCCTCCCCTCCTCTCCCTCCTCCTCCCCCTCCTCCTTCTCTTCTTCCTCCTCTACCTCCTCATCCCCTTCCTCCTCCTCCTCCTCCTCCTTCTTCCTCCTCTTCTTCCTCCTCTACCTCCTCATCCCCTTCCTCCCTCCCCTCCTCTCCCTCCTCCTCCCCTTCCTCCTCCTCCTCTACCTCCTCATCCCCTTCCTCCTCCTCCTCTACCTCCTCCTCCTCCTCCTCTACCTCCTCCCCCTCCTCCTCCTCCTCCTCCTCCTCCTTCCTCCTCCTCCTCCTCCTCCTCCCTCCTCCTCCTCCTCCTCCTCCTCCTCCTCCTCCTCCTCCTCCTCCTCCTCATCATCATCATCTAATCTCCAGTTTCCATGCTAGCATGGGTTGGATGGCTTGATAGGTGCTAGCAAGCCAGAGAGCTACACCAGACACCATTTGTTTGTTTTGGCAAGATTTCTATGGCTGGATGCCTTTCCTAATGCCAACCATGATACAGAGTGCAGTGGGTGCTTTTTACATGGCACCAGCATATATAAATGCATACACACACACATAAATAGATAGATATGTATAGATATTCATGTATATATATGTGTGTATGTGTGTGTGTATATATATGTGTATATATATATATAAATATATATATATATATATATGTGTGTGTGTGTATATTAATATATAAAATAGAGATGTGTGGGTATTCACTTTTCATGTGAAAACTACTTCACCAATCACCTCCATTACTTGTGATGCATTAATAATTTTACCTCGGACATATAATAGGGTCTTCATTTGCTTTTTTTTATTAAAAATTATTAAAAACAAAAAATATTGCTTTTTATATTACATTCACGTCTTTCAAAGATTTAAAAATATTCACTTACGGTTTTCTAGTGTCTGAGACATAACATATCTCTTTATGTATATCTCTCTATCCATCTCTCTCTATCTATCTCTATTTCTCTGTAACATATCTCTCTATCTATATCTCTTGTTTTCACTATCATTTTTCAGACGTTATTCTTTTCACATTCAATTTTAATACACCATTGTTTAATTTCCATGTTAATGTTTTCACTGTAAGTCTAAGTTTTGAATCGCTATTTACTAACAAACAATGACAAATTACTGACAGAAAGAAGTTCACAATTACTTATGTAAATAATTTCATAATTTACTGACAGAAGTATCTTCATAAATTTCACTTCAATCCGTATGGCCTTGTGTTTTTCTGTTGTTGATGGTTTCTTTCTGGTTCCTTCAATACTGGCTCTTTGGTTCACTGAGTGACAAAATTCCCTTCAACCTGCACAATACTTTATTTTCCATTAACATTTCTTACTTAGTTTTTGCCCATTGTATAAAGAAACATAATTTCCGTTATCAAGTTATTTTCATTGTTTATATGTTCTGCACTCGTGTATTTCTGTATACATATATAACCATGCATAGAAGGAAAGTGTCAAATTTGTTGGCATAACTACAGATTACTGCCCCCACCCGCCCAATTTGGATGATCATAATTCTCAGAAAAATGGATATTTTTAAATAAAATTTTCAACGAATATGTGTTATATCATGTCCATTTCGAATATATTACATTTTGGGGGGTAAGTATTTTAGGAGGCGGTGGGAAATTTCTGCAAATTCACTGGAGTCTACTTCAATTCGTCTTAACTTTCAAGAAAGTAGATATTTTTTAATGAAATTCTCAACAAATATACCTTGGGATATTATTAGATTAGATTCACTTCTTCAAAAAGGTTCGTCAATGTCAACTACTGGTATTGACATAAAAACGGTGAATTTTCTCCCTGTCTAATTTTAATGTTTTCATTTTAAGTTTTAATTCGCTATTTGTAAACAAGTACGATAAATTACTGAAAGAAATATTTACTAAGTTCACAAATTTAAATATTCGGTATAAGATGCTTTTCAACATGCTTTTATTTATACAATTTTTTAATTCCATCTCCATCTCATTCATCGTTTGCAATGTTCTCTCTCTCTCTCACACACACGCACACGTGCGCGCTCGCACTCCAGGTTTGATTTCTTTATTACACAAATATCACATTAAAATTTTGCAATTCAACATGGGGTGTCCAAAAATTATGGGCATTATTTTGCTGGAACTCGCACACTTCGTTAATTTGTGTAAAATTTATTTATTTTCTTTTTCATGCTATGTTCAGCTCTATGTATTTCTAGTCAGTCACACACACACGTGTTTTTGTATGTACGTCTGCATACATTTATGTATGGTGTGTGTGTCTGTGTGTGTGAGTGGGTGAAGGGGTTTATTGACATGTATTCATACATACATAAATACATATGCATACATCTTTTTTGTATGTATGTGTGTGCATGTGTGAGAGAGAGAGAGAGTGATGTCTAAGTGGCACTCTCTCTCTCTCTCTCACACACATGCACGCATACATACAAGAAAGATGTATGCCTGTTTATGTATGTGTGTACGTATACATGACAACACATCCCTTCACTCACTCACTCTGTCTGTCTCTCTTTCTCTCACACACACATCCATTTCATCTCATGTTCGATACTGTATGTATATGTATTTGTGTGTGTGTGTGTGTGTGTGTGTGTGTGTGTGTGCATGAGTGCATGCATGCTTGCATGTGTGCGACATTCCACAATCATTAGAAAAAATCTGATGAATTTTCTTTCATGATGCTCCTGGCGACACAGGTAAAACATTTATAACATTGCTTCTCTCCAAAGTAAGGCAACAAAAAAAAAATTTGCAGTTGCTGTACCATTGTCTGGCTTTGCTGCCACCATTCTCCCAGGAGGATAAACAGCTTGTTCTGCTTTTAAATTACCACTAAACCTGGTCACAAGTGACAGTCCAATTTGTAACATAAGCAAAGATTCAGGTTCAGCAGAAGTGTTGTGCCAATGCCACCTTATCATTTGGGATGAATGCACCCTGTCATATAGAGGTGCAATGGAAACTCTTGGTAAGATCTTACAGGACATCAGAAACAACAATAAATTTATGGGAGGAGTTACATTAGTTTTATCAGGAGACTTCAGACAGACATTACCAGCCATTCTGAGATGAACAACATCTGATGAAATAAATGCATGCATTAAGTCTTCACACCTATGGAATAAAGTATTGGAATTCTCCTTCAATACTAATGTGCGAGTTTCATTACATGGGGACCAATGTGCAAAACAGTTTTCAACCTGGCTCCACCAATAAGGAAATGAGAAAATACCATATGATGGGAATGGTGATATCAGTTTTGGTCATATTGCTATCATGGTGAACTCCCAAGCTGAATTAAAGAACAGGGTATTGCCAGACTTAAGTAATAATCATAATTCAAATAAATGGTTGTGTGAAAGGGCAATTCATACTTCAAATAATGAGACAGTAGCAAGAATTAACCATGAATTAATGAATGAGATTCCAACGGTCATTAAGAAGTATAAATCAGTTGATTCAGTCCTTGACGAAAATCAAGTTGTCCATTACCCAACAAAGTTCCTTAATTCTCTTGAGCTACCTGGAATTCCTCCACATAAACTTTTCCTGAAGGTAGGAGTCCTAATAATGCTTCTAAGAAATTTAGATCCTCCTAAATTGTGCCATGGGGCAAGGTTGATTGTGAAGACATTATCACCTAATGTGACAGAAGCTACCATTATCACTGGATGTATCTTTGGGGAAGAAGTTTTCATTCCAAGAATTCCAATCAAACCAACAGATATGCCCTCTGAGTTCAAACAAACACAATTCCCAGTGTGACTTTGCTTTGCAATGTCTATTAATAAAACTCAAGGTCAGTCTTTGAAATCTACAGGCTTGCTTTTCTCATGGTCAACTTTGTTGGTTGCTCAAGGGTAGGTAGTTTGCAAGACTTATTTGTCTATGCTCAAAACCAGAGAACAAAGAATGTTGTTTACCCTGAAGCTCTTACATAATTTCCTTCAACATATATTGTAGAATTAATCTCCTTTCATAAAAGGGGTAAATTTTGTGTTTTTGTTTATTATTATTATTATTAGTAGTAGTAGTATTCTGTATTATAAATTCAGAATTGATTTCCCAATTAAAGAATAAATTGAATTTAGAATAACAAATTTCTATACAACATACTTCCAATATATAAGGAAAAATTTCATTCCTGGGCAACACAGGGTGCCTCTGCTAGTATGAGAAAAACTAGGAGTAGTTGATAGCTTCTGTTACTTAGGTGACCAAGCTAGTAGCAGGGGTGGGTGCTCTGAAAGTGTAGCTGCTAGAATAAGAATAGCCTGAGCAAAGTTCAGAGAGCTCCTACCTCTGCTGGTGACAAAGGGCCTCTCACTCAGAGTAAAAAGCAGACTGTATGATGCTTGTGTATGAACAGCCATGCTACATGGCAGTGAAACATGGGCCGTGACTGTTGAGGACATGCGTAAGCTCACAAGGAATGAAGTCAGTATGCTCTGCTGGATGTGTAATATCAGTGAGCATACTAGACAGAGTATAAGTGTCTTGAGGTATATATATATATATATATATATATATATGCTACATATATATATCCATATCCATATCCATAAATCTTAAAGTGTTCTTTTCATTTGCAAAAAATTATAATCAGAAATTAGTATTGTTGTTGTTACAGTTACTGCTTTTGCTTTTTATTATCTTTTAATTTTCTTTTTTTGTTGTACTTGTATTCTTTTTATTGACAAAAATGAATAAATCTTTTCTCCTCCTCCATTTCCTTCTTTCTTCTCTTTCTGCTTTTTTTTTCATTCTTTCGTTTCTTTCCCATCTTCTTCAAGAAGATGGAAAGAGAATAATAAAAAATAAGAAAGATAATGAAAATGAAGAGGACGAGGAGAAAAAGGAGTAGGAAGATGAGTAGAAGAAGGAGTAGGAGGAGAACTTGCAAGATTATGATTGGTGGTGAAGATGTTGAGGACAATGGAGAGAAAAAATTGGAGGAACAGAATAAAATAAAAAACGAGAAGGAAATGAAAATGGATGATAAGAAGGAGCAGAAAGAGGGTAATAATAATAATAATAATGATGATAATAATAATAATAATAATTATAATAATAATAATAATAATAATAATGTTTTCTTAATAATGATAATAATGATGATAATAACAATAATAATAATAATAATGATAATAATAATAATAGTTGCCTTGATAATAAATACCCTGATGCAGCACCATAAATGCCCTGATGCGACATCATAAATGCCCGGATGCAGTACCAGGCAGTTGCTCTCATGGCTTCTGATCTTAATTGATTGGAAGTGTTATCATGTACATTGTTTTGTCTTGGTATAAAAAGATGGGCTACAGCAAATATTCTGCTTAATACCACAGATTTGCTTGTCAGTTGTTTGACTTTAACCAGTTGAGCATGTCCCTTGGTGGCTGACAATATGTGCATCTCTGATCACGAGCAGAAGTAGTGGGGGTGCATCATAGCCATGTGTTGAGAGGTAGTCTTTGGGGTTTGAATAATTCACCTTTGGAAACATGGAAGTTTTGCTCAACATCCTTAAACAAACCTTATTCAGGGACCTTTTGAGCGGGATGGGCTACTCAACCTAAAGAAAATTCTAACTGGGCCCCACCTGCGAGGTCATGTGCTGTTTATCTTGATATGAGATCACCATGTCACGCACATATGGTTGTGATGCATGTGCCTGGTGTCCCCTTATCAGACAGGTAGTCACGATGGGTATAATGGGCTTCACATATTTTACCCCAGTGTCACTTTGATGGCATGCTGTATTCTCTCACTCAATAATAATAATAATAATAATAATAATAATAAAGATTTCTTAATCATAATAATAATAATAATAATAATAATGAAAAACAAGTGAATATTGGATTGAAAATACTTATTTCCAACATGAATGATGGAACAGTCTGAGACATTTTGGTACAAGATATGACAAATCCTAAAGTTTACACTGAATAATTTAAAGAACATCCTTTCTTGGCATTTGGATTACTAAAGAAGGAAGTGAAATTAAAACTCTTCTGCAAGGAATTATCACTTTGTTATTAATCATTCAGTTATTTCCTGCAAGAATTGTAGTTTTCAATAAAACACTGATTTTTATATATAAAGGAAAGAAATGAAGGAACCTCTTTGTAGTGATCTGTCCAGAAAGAAATAACAGCCAAATTTTCCTTAAATTAGACCCTAAAGCAATAGATCTTAACCTGTTTCAGTTCATAGAACACTGGAGATCAAACAGACTTCACACAAAAATTATTAAAAAGGAAGCTGTTTTTTATCATAGTTTTCTATAAATTTTCTCAACCACTGAGCAACTTTTGATGAGTTGGTCCGAAATATTTTAAATTCAAAGCTAGTGCATAGCATCAAAACTTCTAATGCAGTTTATGAAGTATACATTAATAAATTAAAATGGAAAGCATTTTGATGTGCATAGCACCAATATAGCAACTGCATGAATATACATTCATGCTTTTAATATTAAAAATTTAGAAAAGTATATAGAAAGCTATTGCTTATCTTATTTTATTAACTGCACTTGTCATAATCACCATCATCGGTTTTAGGTCTGCTAAAATGAGACTTCTTGGAGAAGTATTTTCTAGCTAGATATCCATTTTGATGCCAAACTTTATTGGCTCTCAAGTAAGGTACTTTATTCCATCATGCACATTTATTTTTTGCATATTTTTTCTTTACAAGCCAACTGACCATTATGTATTTTTTCCTCTAGTTGTAGAGAGGTTATGTGCCTTCAGCTATTTCAATCTGATGAGTCATCTAAACTGCTAAACACTTTATAAGTGTGAAGCCAATGGTCACTTCATGACCAGCCATAATTTTTGACTTCCTAATATATATATATATATATATATATATATATATATATATATTCATTATAACACATAAAACAACTGGAATTTTCTGCTGGACAACCTACAGAGGGCTACATAGCAAATCTGGTTAGTATAAAAGTTCAGCCAGATTGAGGGTGATGCAATGATGTAGTAGACAAGGCTATAAAAATGAAAGGAAATGGCTTGGAAAGACATGCCCTTGTAACAGTTGACTACAATGCTGCTTCACTAGTTATTGGCTATGGCACTTTCCTGTATAATCTGATGGAATAACGGGGCCATATGCTATGCCATCAGGTGCAACGCTCCAGCTTACCTGCTCTGGTCAAAGCATCCAATCCATGCCGGCATAGAAAATGGATGTTAAATGATGATGATAATGAGTGTAACTCTCGTTTAACATTGATCACTCAGCCCTTTTTTTGTTACCAAATTATCTCTTCCTCTCCTTCTCCACTGATCCACTTCCTGTTGACTTGGCCACACCATCATTACATCTCTCACTCTCTCCATACGCTACACTTATCTCTCCACTCATACTCTTGCAACCCACACATCAACACATCATCTCCCTTTCGCTCATCCTTCTCCTGTTTGCTGTATTATTGCTATTTTGCTGCTCTTCTCTCTTCATTTACTGCCAGTCAGCACCTATTCTCCTCAAGCTTTCACTGACTCTTATGCATCATTAATCACACACCCATCATTTACAACATTTATCTCTGAGCCCTCATCATCATCCTTCTCTGCCTTCCACCCAACTTGTATTTATCATCAACCCCTCCACCTCAATTTTTATTTATTACTCAGTATGTTCACATCCGTGGAGGCACAATGGCCCAGTGGTTAGGGCAGTGGACTCGTGGTCATAGGATCGCGGTTTCGATTCCTAGACCGGGCATTGTGAGTGTTTATTGAACGAAAACACCTAAAGCTCCACGAGGCTCCGGCAGGGGATGGTAGCAAACCCTGCTGTACTCTTTCACCACAACTTTCTCTCACTCTTACTTCCTGTTTCTGTTGTGCCTGTAATTCAAAGGGTCAGCCTTGTCACACTGTGTCACGCTGAATATCCCCGAGAACTACGTTAAGGGTACACGTGTCTGTGGAGTGCTCAGCCACTTGCACATTAATTTCACAAGCAGGCTGTTCCGTTGATCGGATCAACTGGAACCCTAGTCGTCGTAAGCGACGGAGTGCCAACAACATGTTCACACCCCCACCCAATTGCTAACCAACTCTTACTCAGTCCATAAACTTCCTACCCATCCTTCCTGTGCCTCTGCCTCCAGAGCCCACCCTGACACTTTGTCACTACCATCTTTATCTCTTCAGCTCCACATTTATTACTCACATACATATAATGTTAGCAGCCATGTATCTCCTCTGCAACAAGAAACCTGTTCAAGCCTCTTACTGTAACAGTTCATCACTTAGTTTAAGCTGCCTCTCTTTCCACTGCAGCCCATCTAATTAACTCTGTAAAGTAATTAATGTTAAGAAGGGCATCCATCCATAGAAACCATACCAAAGCAGATATTGGAGCATGGCATAGTCTTCCAATCTGACAGATTCTATTAAACAATCCAACTTATGGCAGTATGAAAGACAAGCATTAAAAGATGATGATGATGATGATGATGATGATGATGATGATAAGGATCATGATCATGATCATAATCATGGACATCTTTTAGTTTCCATCTATTAAATCCACTAAGAAAGTGTTGGCTAGCCCTGGGCATTATTTGAAGATACTTGCCAAAGAGACCACACAGTGATACTGAACTTGAAACTTGAAAAGCTAAACTTTTTAATTGCACAGCCATGTTATTTATAGCCTCAAACTAAGTCTATTCTAGAAAACACTTGCCTAAGTGCCATGGAGTGAAAATGAACTTGAAATAACATGGTTGCAAGCAAACTTGTTAACCATACACCATGTTTGTACCTTTCTTGTATTTGTGAACAACTTTGCAGTAACACATTTTTCAAGATGCTTAAGTATTAGTTTAGAATTTATAAACATTTCAATTGTACCTTTTATTTGTTTCAGTCATTAGACTGTGGCCATGCTGGGGCACGACCTTGAAGAACTTTTAATCAAATCAACATCAGTTATTGATTTGTTATTTAAGCCTGTTACTTATATCTTCTGCCGAGCCACTAAATTATGGGGATATAAACATACCAACACTGGTTGTCAATCAGTGGTGGGGGGCAAACACAGACACAAAGACAAACACACACATAGTATATGTATTACAAGCCGCTTTCAATTTCTGACTACCAAATCCAGTCACAAAGCTTTGGTTGGCCTGAGGCTACAGTTGAGAACACTTGCCCAAGATGCCATAGATTAGAACTGAAACTGAAACCATGTGGTTGGGAAGCAAGCTTCTTACCATACAGGCACACTTATGCCTATATTTTAAAACATTTTGTGCACCTCTAGAGTTCCCTTGTGGTGCACCAGTCTGCTGTAGTGCAGCGTATGAAAACCACTGCCCTAGTTTGTTGAATATATTGGATAATTGTATAATGTAATCTGCGGTAAACTATATCTAAATTAAAGATGAGATGGTGAAGACAAGAATTTATTCACTGAAAGTTTGCTCAGCTTGTCAATACTATTCTTATGCATCTTCAAGAATTTCATTATCAGGGCCATCTGCCTCATGTGTACAATTTGGCAAGAACATACAGTGTCTTCCGATTGTGTATGCTTGATTACACCCCTAAAGTGATTCTAGTCGATAATAGATTTTAAGAAATACATTAAATTTCTATCACATTGGGTAATTTAACAAATAACAAAAATAAAACGTTTCTTCATCAAAAGTCTGTAAATCTTGTCTCTACTATCCTTGTATATCTTCCGATTGTATTCATCTGATTAAATCCCTAAACCAATTGTAGCTGATTATGTGTGTATCTGTGTGTGTGTGTGTATGGGTGTGTTAGTGTATCTATGTACATATATGTGCACATATATATATAGTAAATCCATATATATATATGCATACCTAAATATACATATGTGCACAATGCATACACATGCACACATGCACAGACACACACATGCATATATATACATGTGTGTGTGTGTGTGTGTGTGTGTATCTTTCTCATTTTCACTCTCTTTATAATATAATACATATATGTATTATATTATGTCCTCCTCATCATCATCACCATCATCATCATCGTCATTATCAACTTTTAAACATCTGACTTCCATCCTGGCATGGGTTGAATGGGTTGGCAGCACATGATGGGTTGGAGGATTGCACCATATTCCAGTATTTGTTTTGGCATAGTTCCTATAGCTGGACATCCTTACTCATGCCAACCACTTTATAGAGTGTTGTGGATGCTTTCTTTTTATTTATTTCTTTTTTTTGCGGCACCAGCACTAGTGAGGTTGTCATGTATCTTGCAAGACTAAGACGCTCTTCGACTGAATGGAGCTACAGTAAAGAGGGAGGCAGCTTTATATTAGGTGATTAAAAGTCAGTGTATGAAGAAAGGGGCTAGAACAAGTGCCTTACTAGAGAAGATACGTGGTTACTGTTATAGCATTAGACGAATAATGATATTGTGCTTAGATAATAACTTTATAAACGAATGAAGTAAACATTGCAACAATTCCAAACCAAAGTGCAAAATGGTGAACTGCAACCTCAATTGTCCATGATGCAAAATGAAGCATCTGTACCACAGTAAGTGGGCTAAGACGAAAAGGGTAAATCCACAACAAATAGTTGATGTATATCTAATGTCACCCGGTGGAGTCCATCAAGTGTCCCCTCTGGATGAATCAACAAAATTTTAAATAATAAAAGATGTGGGAGTGAACAACGTTACATGATAGAATAATGTCCACTGATTGGATGACACTTAATAAATAATGTTTTGTGTTGAGTCAATTGGAGTTGTTTCAGTTACTCACAATTTACACAAGAGGAGGGTTAGTAATCAATGAGACGCTGGAGAGACATGTATAATTTTTACAAGGAAAAAAGAACAAATGTGGTTATGTTATGCTGCCACCACCACCTTCACCACTAGCAATATTTTGATGTTGGTTTACTGTGGTTGCTTAGTTGGGTGGATGCCCTGTTGCTCATGCACACTTACAAAGCACACCCAGGAAAGCATGCAGGCTTCATTTCTTTCTAGTCTTTGCAAATCCTTTGTATTCAATGCTTATGGACTGGGAAAAAAAGCCTGGATGGTCATTGTTGGAACACAAACTTGATAGACGGTCTGATTGCTCAGGATGGTCATGGTTGGAACACTTTTGATGAAAGGTTTGCTCTATCAGGTCTAACCTGGGGCTACGCATCACCACCATCAACAGCGGTAGCAGAACCACCACCACACACATCCACCATCACCACCACTAAAACCACCACCACCGCCGCTGCTGCTGCCACCACCACCACCACCACCTACAACAACAACAGCAACAACGACAGCAGCAACAACAACAACAATGACAACAACACCAATAGCAATACAAATATCAAGAAGTCAGACCATTATAAAATTCTATTCAATTCATTCTCATTGTTTCCTTTCTTTGGAAATTCCTTGAATATATATATACATATACATTCTAGAAAATTCTGTAAAAATACTAAACAAACTCATTAAAGTCATCAAAATGCTTTTATCCTCAAAAATGAAGAAATAACATTTTGTTTTTTCTATTTGCTTTCAATTCTTCAAGAAATCACCTTTTATTTCCAAACCAAAGCCATTTTCTTATGTATAAATTCTATGAAATACCAATCTTTAAAAAATATAAAAATTCTCATTGATTTTTTCGTTTTGTTTAATATTTTGTACCATTCATTCCAGTTTGATTCTTGTTATTGCTGGCTTTTCATTATATTTTTGTGTTACCATTCTTAACCATCTTGATAGATTAATTTTCATTTCTATACCTTGTGATAAAATATTTATACATCATCAAACTGTTTCTCATACTTATTATCATTATTATTATTATTATCATTATTATATTATTATTATTATTATTATTATTATTATTATTATTATTATTATTATTATTATTATTGTTGTTATTGTTAATTGTTTAAATTATCATCATCCTCATCATCATCATTACATTATCATTATTATTATTATTGTTGTTGGTGTTGTTGTTGTTGTTGTTATTGCATTTAATTGTCCCCTGCATACATCACCCTGGCATATAAAAGATATTTATGTTCCTGTTTTTATTGTTGTTGTGGTTGTTGTTGATACTATTATTATTGTCTGGGGCCAAAGCTGGCTTCAGGAGTGCTCTGATCAATTTGGATCAATTGAAAGCATTCAATAGGGTTGACCATTGCTACTTGGAAGCCATCCTGAAAGCACACAGTTTCAGTCTTGTTTTCAGAGGCTGGATCACTGCAATGCACAGCAGCACCTATTCAGTGGTCAAAGAAGACGATTACCTATCGGGACTATTTGGCATCACACACTTGGTCCATCAGGGCTGCCTGCTGTCACCTCTTCTGTATGTATTGGCACTCAAGCCACTGCTAGGAAAGTTGAAACAACTAAGGGGCATCCCTTTCAATCTGGAACAAGGAAGAGCAGTGTCACCATATGTGGATGATGTCACCATCATGGTGTCAGACACCTCCAAAGTGGAGATGATCAGCATCATCCTAAAGGAATATGAGTCAGTTGCAGGAGCTAAAATCAACACTGATAAATCGGTGGGTTTGCAGCTGGGGGTTCCGGAGAGGCAGAACAATGCCATTGGACAGTGATGGCAGATGCTGGACCGACAGACCAGTTTAACTGCTTGAGGCCTGGTGTGGTCTTGACCTCCAAGTTGATAAGAACTGGGACAAGATGGCAAACAGGGTAGCCAATCTTACCCAGAAATGGGTTCAGAGGAAGCTGTCCCTGAAAGGTTGGGTAGAGGTGGTGAATGCCTACATTGCTTCTGATACCATTTATTGCCTGACTGTCGTGCTGGTTACTGCTTGACCGGGTTGGAGCATTTCTTATTTGAATTCTTATAGAAGAGATGTATTCCAATGGTCAGGCAGTCACTCTGCGGCCAGCATCCTCTGACTGGCGGATTAGGTATGCTGTGGCTCCTAATTTGCAGACACACTCTTAAGTTATGCCACCTGCAGCAATTTCTGGATGGTGAGCATGTTTGGGCTCCATTTGTGAGGCTTGTCTTTCCGCAACTTGTCTCATTCATGGAGTTGCAGTTCTGGGTGAAGGTAAGACCAAGACTGGGCTCCTGGTGCTTAGAATGTCATCAGGCACTCACAGCCCTCTACCAGTCAGGCAATGGGATTGGTGGATGTTTTGCTTTAAAAATTTATAGAGGATTAATGGTGGGGAAGTGTGACGACATTCCCGGGGAGACTCTGGGTGTCAACAAAAACGAACTGGCTAGTCTGTTCTGGAGGACTTTCTGGTCAGAAACTATCATGGATAATTTCTAGATGTTCTTGGCCTCTACGGGCATGGATATGCTGTCAGACAGGCTTGTCCAAGGTGCATGCAGAGTGACAAAACCATTCTGTATGCACTCATTCAGTGTCAGTACATTGTTGACTTGTGGGATTATGTCAAACAGTTGCTGTCACATGTGGGACAGATCCATCTGTAGTGATGATTGCCCTGCTGCCCTCTTTCAATCACGCAAAGCAAGGCAGTTTTCCTTTGCCTGTTGGCTGTGGTGAAAGAGGTTGTTTGGTGGACAAGGCTGAAAAGCATGATGACAGATACATTCCTCTTTGGTAGAGCTCACATTAACTTCTTCAAGTTTCACTTGACAAGGAAATTGAGAGTGGAGAGGGAAGTGCTATCTTTGAGTGAGTTTATGGAAAGGTGCATGAAAGTTGGGAAAATGACTAGAGTGCATGCTACCTCTCTCAATGTTGACCTGTGAGTCAGAGATAAGTAATTGGAGAGGGCACTTGCTCTTGGTATTCAGATAAATCTCAGACAGTGAGGTTCCTCAATTATTCCTTGAAGTCATCCTGTATCAGGAGGGCTACATCTCTATCATTCTCTCCATCACCTTTTTTTTCCGTGCAAATCATGTATACTTACCTTTTGTTTTATTATTTTATTATATGTAAACCCTCACACTTTATGTCTGTCTTTGAATTGGTCCCTTTGTGGCAATTAAATGAAATCACCATCATCATCATTATTATTATTATTATTTTATGTTTGACTTTTGTTTTGCATTTGTACAAGTTGGATCCAAATCTCACCCAGAGACCTCAAGAGACAACAAGTTAGAAGTTCATGTAGGTGTTATGCCTAGGGTACCATATATTTGGATTTGTACAGTTTTGTTCAAGTGAATGTTTAAGAAACCATAAGAAAATTATGTGTTTGCTTTAAAATTTGAGATCACATAGACAGTATTATTATGTTAGCATTTGTTATTTGCTCCTTCTCTTCAGATCCATTTAGATTTGATAATTACTTTTGTGTCTGAATCTTTTTGACTGATACATGTCAAAATATATCTGAATTTCATTTTGCTTATCTATCTATCTATCTCTCTATCTATCTAACTCTCAATTTGTCTATTCAACTGTTTAATTGTTTGTCTATCTTACCATGAATCTATGTATCTCTCCATATCTCTGTATCTCTCTGTTTATATATATATATATATATATATATATATCATCATCGTTTAACGTCCGCCTTCCATGCTAGCATGGGTTGGACGATTTGACTGAGGACTGGTGAAACCGGATGGCAACACCAAGCTCCAATCTAAATTTGGCAGAGTTTTTACAGCTGGATGCCCTTCCTAACGCCAACCACTCAGAGAGTGTAGTGGGTGCTTTTACGTGTCACCCGCATGAAGGCCAGTCAGGCGGTACTGGTAATGGCCACGCTCGAAATGGTGTCTTTTATGTGCCACCCACACAAAAGCCAGTCCAGGGGCACTGGCAACGATCTCGCTTGAGAACCCTACGAAAGCCAGTCAGGCGGCACTGGCAACGTGTCACCCGCACGAAGGCCAGTCAGGCGGTACTGGTAATGGCCACGCTCGAAATGGTGTCTTTTATGTGCCACCCGCACAAGAGCCAGTCCAGGGGCCCTGGCAACGATCTCACTTGGCTTGCCGGGTCTTCTCACGCACAGCACATATATATCGTTGTCATCGTTTAACGTCCGCTTTCCATGCTAGCATGGGTTGGACGATTTGACTGAGGACTGGTGAAACCAGATGGCTACACCAGGCTCCAATCTGATTTGGCAGTGTTTCCACAGCTGGATATATGTATATATTGATATATATATATATATATATATATATATATATATATATATATATAAGGTTGAGGAGGGTATTGGATTTAACCAAACCCAAGAGGATACAGGTAATACCGAGTAAGTGCTGTATACCGACTAGTTTTGCCGCAGTCGTTGTATGAACAAGATTAGGGATTATAAGTCGTGTATTAGCGTGTGTATGTGTAAATATATAAAAATAAAAAGATAAAGAGAGCAATGGTAAGGTTGGAAGAATATTTTATGGATAGAGTCTTACAGCTGTTTCTGGGAAGATCCAGTACTTCCCTTAATTGGAGACAGAAAAAGTAAAGGAATCGATTATTATATCCATAGGCGGATAGTTTTAGTATGAAGTGATATAGAGTGTGATGCGCTGAAAAAAGAAAGAAAGAGAGAACAGTACTTGAAGTGTAGTTTCATTCCAGTAGTAAATATCCGTGTAAAGTAATCTTTGTGGGTGGGAATAATCCGGAAATAGTTGCTGCAGCAAAGGCTGAGATAGCAGAGATAGCAGAGGTGAATATATGCCATATTGTGTCTGGTGGTATTTTGCTTGTGTTTACTTGAAGAATGCCCATGATGATAATATATATGTGTATATATGTGTGTGTATATATGTGTGTATATATATATATATATAAGCAATGTTAATTCTCTAAATGAAGTATTAACAGTAACTGCACGATAAAGTGTAGTATATTGCCACTTAAGTGTGGCTGACCCCTAGGGGTGGATGTTACTGTTGCTTTTAGCCCCAGGAGGACATCTCCTCCAGCTGGCTTATCGACACACGACTGTGTCCTGTTTGCCAAGGGAGTTATCCCTCTCACCTCGACCAGCAGCACGAACGTATCCGGATTTCAGGGTTATTTCCCTTCGTCGGCGTTCGACAGCTGATGACCTTGGTGAGAGAGACAAAAACCTGGCAAACCTTATATCTTCTTTTCCAGTGAAATTCTTCACTGATATTGAAAAGGTGAAAACAAGCAATGTTAATTCTCTAAATGAAGTATTAACAGTAACTGCACGATAAAGTGTAGTATATTGCCACTTAAGTGTGGCTGACCCCTAGGGGTGGATGTTACTGTTGCTTTTAGCCCCAGGAGGACATCTCCTCCAGCTGGCTTATCGACACACGTTGCCAGGTTTTTGTCTCTCTCACCAAGGTCATCAGCTGTCGAACGCCGACGAAGGGAAATAACCCTGAAATCCGGATACGTTCGTGCTGCTGGTCGAGGTGAGAGGGATAACTCCCTTGGCAAACAGGACACAGTCGTGTGTCGATAAGCCAGCTGGAGGAGATGTCCTCCTGGGGCTAAAAGCAACAGTAACATCCACCCCTAGGGGTCAGCCACACTTAAGTGGCAATATACTACACTTTATATATATATATATATATGTATATATATATATATGTGTGTGTGTATGTACGTAAGTATGTATTCATATATATATATGTATATATAGATATACACACACATACATATATGGTGTCTCTGTTTGTCCTTCACTACTGCTTGACAACTGTACATTATGCATAGGCACATCGATATAAGTAAGAAAGTATTCAATGTTATAAGACAAGTTAATAAAAACAGACATTAAAACAAAGATTTTATTTCTTCATCAATCTCTAATGAAAAATCAGTAACATGAAGCCTGGAGTAGTAATGGTCCAAGATCTGTTTCAGTCTTCTGTAATGTTATATTTATATATACACATAAAAACATACACATGTGTATATGCATGCATATATATATATATATATATATATATATATATATATACACGTGTGTGTGTGTGTGTATATATGCATATATACATCTGTATATATATGTGTGTGTGTGTGTGTGTGTGTATATATATACATATATACATCTGTATATATATGTGTATGTGTGTGTGTGTATTTATATATATATACACCATTGTTTGGATTTTTTTTTATCTTCTTAAATATAAAGTATGGAGTTAAAACATTTGATAGATTATTGATTTTTCTCTTGCTTCGTTATTCTTTAATGAAAGACATCAATGATTAATTACAATTAATCATAGATCAATCATAGATTAGAATAGTTTTCAACAAATTTCCGGCATAATATCTGCAACAGTTATTGCATCACTGCCTCACAGAAATCAGCTGTGGTTTACTAAAGGAATCAAATCAAACATGCACGTGCCAATGTAAGTTCATGTATGTTACCAGTGCATCTGCTAGAAATAACAGCCAAATCTACCTGTTATTGATTTCAACTTTTGGCACAAGACCAGCAATTTTAGGACGGAGGTAAGTCGATTACATCAACCCTAGTGTTCAGCTAGTACTTATTTCATTGACCCCAAAATGATGAAAAGTGAAGTCAACCTCAATGGAATTTGAACTCAGAGCATGAAGACAAATGAACTGCCATTAAGCATTTTACCCAGCATGCTAACAATTCTGCCATTTTGCCACCTGGAATATACTTCATATTAAATTCTACTTCATTTTTGTATCTGGGTTACAAGATTCTTTTTGTGAACTAATGTGTTGAAGCAAGTTATGTCATGTCTGGAGAGAGTCATATTGTCTTAATGCCTTATTAACTAACACACTCACTGGTTTATTTTCAACTCATTTATTATTTATGTTTTATATTTTTTAATATTTTTTATATATTTTCTTCCAAAATTTTCATTGCTTTAGCAACCTTGTCAATGGATGTTGACTCTTGGAAGAAAACCTGCGCCGTGAGGACCAAAGACTTGAGGTATTTCGTGTTGCAAGACAGTGTTTGAGAGAGAATCGTGATGTCATAGGAGAGAAATGTGTCCACATGGATGATGGTTCACTTCCATTAAATGAGGCTGCAAAGAGAGACGTATGGAGATGCCGCTATGAAAGGTTGCTAAATAAAGAGAATGAATGGGAGAAAGAGAGCCTGCCGAATGCTGACCCAACAGAGGGACCAGCTATCCGAATTGACAGTGCCTTGGTAGATAAAACAATGAAGGGTATGAAGACAGGGAAAGCCCCCGGCCCCTCAGAAATCACTGCAGAGATGCTCAAAATATCTGGCAGTGTTGGCTATAGCCTAGTCACCCATATAGTCAACCAGGTGATATATAAAGGAGTCATACCCAATGACCATAGTCAATTGCTACAAAGGTAAAAGCGGTGCATTAGATACAAATAATTACAGAGGTATCAAGCTGTTGGATCAGGTAATGAAAGTCACAGAGAGGGTTGTAGCCCAACTAACTAGACTAAGAATAGTCTAGACGAGATGCAGTTTGGGTTTGTGCCAGGAAAAAGCACCACTGATGCTATATTTCTGGAAAGACAGCTGCAGGAGAAATACCTAGCCAAAGATAAACCCTGTACCTGGCTTTCGTTGACATGGAGAAAGCTTTCGACAGTGTCCCCCGATTCCTTATCTTGTGGTCAATGAGGAAACTAGGGATAGATGAATGATTAGTGAGAGCTGTGCAAGCCATGTACAGAGACACTGTCAGTAAGGTGAGGGTTGGCAACGAGTACAGTGAAGAATTCTGGGTAGAGGTAGGGTTTCACCAAGGTTCAATTCTCAGCCCCCTCCTATTTATCATAGTCCTCCAGGCAATAACAAAGGAATTCAAGACAAGAGGCCCCTGGGAACTCCTCTATGCTGATGACCTTGCTCTAATTGCTGAGTCACTATCAGAACTAGACGAGAAGTTTCAGGTGTGGAAGCAAGGATTAGAATCGAAGGGCCTTGGAGTCAACCTACCTAAAACCAAAGTCTTAATAAGTAGGAAGGCAGACAAACCACAAATCCCTTCAAGCCCTGCTCGATCTGTAGAAAAGGCATAGGTAGAAACTCTATAAGATGTACCCATTGTAAGCTATGGACACATAAGAAGTGCAGAAATATCAAAGGAAGGCTAAATGGGAAGATAGTTTTTGTATGTGGCAGATGCTCAGGAGCAATAAACACTGAAAATGTTCAGAGAACAAATTCTGCCACATTCTAGGGAGAAAAATTACTAGTAGTTGACAACTTCCATTACCTAGGTGACCAAGTCAGTAGCCAGGGTGGATGCTCTGAAATTGTAGCTGCTTGAATAAGAATAGCCTGGGCAAAGTTCAGAAAGCTCCTACCTCTGCTGGTGACAAAAGTCCTCTTGCTCAGAGCAAAAGGTATATATATATATATATATATATATATATATATATATATATATATATATATATATTTATGTATATATATATATATGTTTATGAATGAATGTTGCATATATATGTGTGTGTACATATACATGCATGTGCATATCACATTTTCTAGGGCTTCCTATATCTGTAAAAATGTCTATTTGATGAGTGATGTTGTTTATATCTCTCCTGATGAGATTGATGCATAGCTGATCATAATTCTTCCTGTCGGACGTATTTTGAATGCATACATCAAAACATATTCTTTTACTTGTTTCAGTCATTTGACTGGTCATGCTGGAGCAACACCTTTAGTCGAGCAAATTGACCCCAGGACTTATTGTTTTGTAAGCATAGTACTTAATCTATCTGTCTCTTTTGCCCAACCACTAAGTTACGAGGATGTAAACACACCAGCATCGATTGTCAACTTATATTCGGCGGGGACAAACACAGACACACAAACATATGCACACACAAGGCGGCGAGCTGGCAGAAACGTTAGCACGCCGGGCGAAATGCTTAGCGGTATTTCGTCTGCCGCTACGTTCTGAGTTCAAATTCCGCCGAGGTCGACTTTGCCTTTCATCCTTTCGGGGTCGATTAAATAAGTACCAGTTACGCACTGGGGTTGATATAATCGACTTAATCCGGTTGTCTGTCTTTGTTTATCCCCTCTGTGTGTAGCCCCTTGTGGGTAATAAAGAAATAACACACATACATATATATACATATATACGATGGGCTTCTTTCAGTTTCTGTCTATCAAATCCACTCACAAAGATTTGGTCAGCCCGAGGCTTTAGTAGAAGACACTTGCCCATGTGCCACACAGTGGCACTGAACCTGGAGCCATGTGGTTGGTAATCAAGCTACTAACCACACAGCCACTCCTGTAGAATATATGAAGATATAAATGTTTTAATAACATCCTGAGTGTTTGTGTAAATGTGTATGTTTGTATGTATGTGCAAATGTGTGTTTGTGTATTTGTAGCATTCTTAGACATGAATAAAGTGCTATTAGAATTTTTAGTCATTTGATGCTATTAGATTAGTTACATCTTTTCTTCAGTGAATTGTAGATGTAAGCTTACTTATTTGTGTCCGTGTCTTCCATATGTCATGAATTACATACACTTAAATCCTACCTCAAACCTTTTATTTGGTGCCACCACGACCACCACCACTGCTGCCGCTTCCACCACCACCGCTGCCGCTGCCACCTCCACCACTGTGCCGCTGCCACCGCCACCACCACCACCACCACCACATCCACCACCAACACCACTGACACCAGCAGTTATAGCAGCAGTACTAATAGTTGCTTTTCTGATTTGTTCATAATAATTAGAAGATTTTTAAGTACTACCCACACAATCTTCAAACAGCAAGCTAAACTCCAAGTTAACTGTTGACATTTCTTTCTGAAAAGATTAATTTTTTTTATTTCGGAAATCCTCAAAATGATAAATTAATCCAAGATTAAATTAATTTTTGCACAATTTCAACTTTTTTCTATTTTTTTTTTTTAATACTATCATCGCACTTATATCACTTACAAAAGTGATAGTGCTCAATGTGCCCACCCTCATGTCTAGCAATCACAACTGTTCTATACCTACAAACCTTGACTGTTTACCTTTCCTTCTTACTTTCCTTCCAATACTTTACCTCAATGGTCTTTCCTGTGCAATGTTGTCTCCTTCACTCACACTCTTCCACGTTTTCCATATTCCAAAAATTTCCCTTTCCTTCAAATGGGCCCTTAATCTGCATTATCTTTTAGTCCATAGCTCTTCAACTGTAATGTACACCAAATCCTCCTTTTCCTGAATCAATTATAACACATGCCCTTATATCTACAGCACAACTACCCTCTTTGACCACAACAACATCCCTTCCTTAGCACTGACCATTCCACCTAAATACTGACCATTCCATCTATACCACTACAAATGTCAATTACTATCTTAAATGCTAGTTCTGTAATCTCTTATGTATTGGGAAAACTGGCTGTTTGCAGACTGCTTTACCAAACATCTACAATCACATAAGCATCACCTGTTAAATGTTACTTCAAATAATCTATGCACATTGTTTTCCACCTCTCAATCTGTGAGTTCCACCATAGCTCCTCTACTTGTTGCTATCAAAATGAGCAATGTCTCATCTTCCACCTGTGATGTTCCACTCACTCTGGTATAAGCACATAGCCATCTACTCCACATGCATTTATTACATCACATATGCACATAAGCATAACCACTGGCTTTACACTTGTACACACATACAAACACACACACAGCCATATACAAAGATATATTCTTAACACACATCACACAGCCATACAGTTAGCTTTTCCCTCCTTCCATTTTTATCCATTACACAATCTCTACATACACACAAGCATAAATCATGCATTATTACACTTTATGTGCATTCATCCATTTATACGGGTTGTGTGTCTTACAAACACACATTCAGATTATTTGACCTACTAATAGTCAGTTAATTGCATGGTCAATTTAATAGATATATGGAATGATGGATATGCTTATTGATTGATAGGTTGACAGGGTGATAAATACACACTAAAGTAAAACAAACATAGATGGACTGTTAGCTATGCATATTGACACATAAACTGGTCAAAAGGTATACAGATGATTTTGTTGCAGTTTGATAAATGACGATACACACAGTTGAATGGTTTTATGTACATTCATGTATATATGACTGAGGAAAGTAGTATTATGTAAGAATTATCTTACATAACAACTGGAAACATGCATTCAAAATATCAATATATAAACATTTGGTTTTTGTCTTATTCTGTATTATGCAATTTTTTTCCATAACAATCTAGCTTGTCCTTGCTTTGAATATACGGTTAAAACAACAAGAATATAGGAGTGGAATGTTTTACCAGATCCAGGTCAAAATATTCTGCTAGATTATATTGAATCAAAACATATGCTCAATACACACACACACACACACACACACACACACATACACATATATTCTTTTATATATATATGTTCTTTTATTCTTTCATTCTTTTACTTGTTTTAGTTATTTGACTGCGGCAACACTGGAGCACCACATTGAAGGGTTTTCATCGAAGAAGTTGACCCCAGGACTTATTCTTTCGAAGCCTGTACTTATTCTATCAGTCTCTTATGCCAAACCACTAAGTTACAGGGATGTAAACACACCAGCATTGGTAGTCAAGCAATTGTTTAGGGACAAATACAGACACACACACACACACACACACACACACACACACACATATACATACATATAATATATATATATATATATATATATATATATATATATATATGTGTGTGTGTGTGTATGTATATATATATATATATATATATATATGTGTGTGTGTATGTATATATATATATATATATATATATACGATGAGCTTCTTTCAGTTTCTGTCTACCAAATCCACTCACAAGGCTTTGGTTGGCCTGTGGCTATAGTAGAAAACACTTGCTCAAGGTGCTATGCAGTGAGACTGAACCCGGAACCATGTGGTTAGGAATCAAGCTTCTTACCACACAGCCATACCTGCACTGATATATAATACACACACACACACACACACACACAGACACACACACTTATATATATGGTTATGTGTGTGTATGTATACATATATATCAGAGTCGGGCCATTGCCAATGCCTTGTAAATGGTACCCATGAATCATAGTCATAGTTTTGGTGATTGACACTGCCATGTAAATGGCACCTGTGAATCACAGTGATGATCATTGCCAGTACTATGTAAAGGCCACCCATGAATCATTATGATCATTCTGGTACCATGTAAATGGCACTCGTGAATCACAGTTGTAGTCGTTGCCAGAATCATTTAAATGGCACCTGTGAATCATAGTTGTGGTTGTTTCCAGTTCCATGTAAATGGCACCCATGCCAGCGGTATGTAAAAGGAGCATCCATTACACACCTAGAGTAGGAAGGGCTTTCAGTGCATAATGCATGCTTCTTTGCTTATATCACCAGACAACTCCTGCAGTGAGACCACCAGATCACATGGTTTCAAACTTCTTTGATCTGATTGGTAATGGATGCTTGACTGCTAGAGACAGCAACAACTCAACTCTTCACTAGCGATATACAGAAAATCAGTGCCAGAACAGGCACTGGTGTTTCACTTTGCCAGTGGAGAGATGAGTCACTGCTGTCTCAAGCAGTCTTGTGTCAGTCACCAATGAGACCAAAGAAGATCGAAATCACATGATCTGGTGGTCTTGGTGCTGGAGTTGATGGGAAGCTATCTTTCTGCTGCTGATATAAGCAAACAATTATGCATTTTGCACCAAAAACCTATATAAAAGTTTCTCTCATTCTCACAGTATTGTCTGTTTTAACAGAACTTCCAGGCTTAAGTGGGAATAAATATTGCCCTCTCAGTATTAATACTGCCTCTCTTTCACTTCGCTCTGTCCCTTACATTTTTTTCTCACCCCTCCTTAATTCTTCTATCCCTCTGCCTCTACCGCTCTCTCTTCTCTCCTCAAGTGACCAGTGTTCGGCCAAGCCTGACCTTTCTTTCTTCATTCGACTACCATCTGTGCAACATCTATATTCCTCTCTGTGCCTGTCAAATCTTATGTCCCTGCCATAAGGCTTTACTTCCACACACGCCAGCTTAATTCAATTTGTCCTTAGTCGAAAGATACCCATTGTTAATGTCCTGTTATTTGTATTTGTGTAACATTTCTCTGTTTTTTCTGTTCTTGTTTTCATATACATTTGCTGCTTTCTTCCGAGGAGTCTAATGCTCTTAGCTTAGTTTTTCCTTGGGGCTGGCCAGATTGGAGCAATCTCGAGTATAACCAGCCAAAATTGCAAAGATAATCTGGAACTTGGCTGAGGAAAGAAAACTCCGAATGACCCATTCTTGTTTTCTTTGTATCATCTGTCTGGATGTTTTATTGTCCTTTTTTGTATCACCTAACTGTCTGGATGTTTTGTGTTCTTGTCCCATTTTTGTATTTTTTATATATAAAGAAGAAAATGTTTTGAATGGTACAACAATGCTCTATAATACAAACAATGGACTATGTACCTGTTGTAATTTAGTCATCCATAGTCTGATAATATTTCACAATAAAATTCCTTCTTCAGATATTCTTAGAATAATTGGTTTTCCGACGGCTTTTCTTTTTTTTTTTTTCAGATGCATCTCAGCAGTGGTCTCTCGAAGCTCCTTTTGGAATTCCTCATGAGAAGTGTGTGATGTCGGCCATGTCGCAATCTCGTGTGCTGGTACATCTGTAGCACTGCTTCTATGTTATGTATAATACATGCAGCTTCCTTTTTTTTTCCTTTATATATATATATATATATATATACAGGCAACTGTGCAAGTAAATAAATTAAGACACATCAGATATTTCAAATATATTAAATATATTATTTTGTTTGGGGATTTGGTTTGCAAGATTCTTTATGTGAGTTCGTGTGTTGAAGCATATTCTGTTATGTCTGGGGAGTGTCTCTTTTTTTTGTGCCTTATAATTTAAGACACTCACCGGTAAAATTTCCACTTATTCCTTATTTTTATCTTCCTAAAATTTTTGTTGCGTCTTGAAACCTTTTCAATAGTCTTGACTCTTAAATTTCTTAAATGTTTTTTCAATATATAGGTATTTATATTAATACACAGACTATAAATGACAGAAAAAATTAAACGAGTGGAAGAGAAGTGTTATAAGCCCAACAGCTGTTTCTGGGGTCTTGGCAATCCATAATAATGTTGGTAGATTTAGTTCATCACAATAAGCTGCCATATGGATGCAGTTAACATTGAATGATATGACCCTCCATCAACAGGGTAGAGAAGATATTACGTTTCAGATCTTAAGGCAAAGAATTTAATTTTCTGTCATTTTACTCTGTGTAAGTTGCATCTATCAATATAAATAGGTACATATTTATAAATAAAAATTCCTCACCTGAAAGTTTCCACATTTTGCTTTCTCTCATTTTGTATATACACGTATGTACATATTTTGTATTTGATCTGTTTAATATATTCAATACACTTGATGTATATAATTTGTTTATCTTTACAACTGCCTCTATATGGAGAATCACTGGATCTCATCTACGAACAATATATATATATATATATATATATACACATATACACATACATGCATACATACATACATACATACATACATATATATATATATATATATATATATATATATATATATATACATATATATATATAAAATATCAGCTGGTAGATATTGGGTGTTTCACGTATTATGCCCATTATTGCATTAACATGATCCAATAATAGTTCTATATCTGATTGAGTTTGAGAACACTGCACATTATATTATATTATATTACATTATATTACATTACATTATATATGTATAAACATATATATATGTACATGTATATGTATGTATATATATATATATATATATGTGTGTGTGTGTGTGTGTGTGTGTGCATGTGTGTTTGTGTATACATATATATATATACATATACATGTATGCATGTTTGTATTTATATATAAATGAGTTGTATAAAATGTGGATTCAGAGAATCATGTGGCTATCACAGAAGGCTCCTCTTATGAACGCGGCTAACAGTTGACATAGTAAACCAATACTGAGAAATGTAATATTCCCAAATCATTGATGTAACCATGATGTTGTAGTGAACTGATGAGCAAACTTTCTTTATGTGCATTTATTTGTGATTATAAAATTGCATAATGCTGAGCATGTATATCAATGCAAGCATATAAGCATTATCCTTTTCCCACTGAAATTAGTACTACATGGAGAAGGTTGTGAAATGGCCATAATCCTAAGGATGTCATGTGCTTAAATAAATATGCATTTGTCACTCATACTGCCTGACTTTTATGTCTAATATATTATTCATGAAATATTTTTATTGATCAGATCTGGATTTCAGCTGACTGGACACTTTATACCTTTTATCTTTCACTTGCTTCAGTCATTAGCCTGTGACCATGCTGGGGCACTGCATTAAAGAATTTCTTTTAGTTAAATGAATTAAGCTCAGTACATTTTTTTTAAAGCCTGTTACTTATTTTGTCAGTTTCTTTTTGTCGGAGTGGTAAGTTACAAAGCTGTACACACATCAACACCTTTTGTCAAATGGTAGTGAGGGAAAACACACACACACACACACACACACACACACACACACACACACACACACACACACACACATAATGGGCTTCTTTCAGTTTCTCTCTACCAAATCCACTCTTAAGGCTTTGATCAGCTTGAGGTTATTGTAGAAGACACTTGCCTAAGGTGCCATGCAGTGGGACTGAATCTGGAACCATGTAGTTGGGAAACAAACTTCTTACCACATAGGCACACTTGCATGCAATGAAATGACCAGCTAAGTTATCTTGCTTCTTTGTCTTTAATTGTTCATAATTTATCTCTTATTTGCATTTCAACCCTGTTAATACTAACCCATCTTTAATTTAATTTAATCTAACTTAACATACTTGTAATTTTGCCTCAAATACAGCTTCCTCATTTCTTCATTACTGTCTCTTTGAAAATATATCTCATCCTTCTCATCATAATCTTACCAATAATACCCTTTCCCCTCATTTCATCATTACTGTCCCTATGAAAATTATTGCTTCTACTCTGGAAATGAGTATACTCAGTAGTAGTATAGACGCAGTGGCCCGGGAACAAAATTTGCTTAGGGGGTGCAAACTCAGTTCCAAAATTTGGCACTACTGGAGAAGTGTGGATCCAAGTTCTGGGAGTGTGCATGTCACAAATTTGCGCATGCGCACGCGTTAGTCGTAAGTAGTCGAATTTAGCACTCAGGTAAAAAACGAGACGCTCGCTACTTGCTGTAAATGGAGGGTTGGTTAACCATCTAATACAAGAAGAAAATTGCAGATAAATTGAATAAAAACATGAAAAATAACAAAATGATATTTCATTGAAAAGTAAACCATTCTGAAAGATAGTTCAGAATGTTTTCAAAACATTTATCTCCAGCTTTTCCCATATTTCATTAAGGGTTAGGGTTAGGGGTTAGGTTTAGAGTTAGGGTTTAAAGTTAGGGGAGATGAATGTTTTTTCACTATTCAATGATTATTTTTCACTTTTATATTCAACTACTCTGCAATTTTCTTTTTGTATTACATGGATAACCCCACTCCTTTTACAGCAAGTAGTGCGAATCTGCGCATCTCGTCATTTGCCTTGTGAGCTAAAATCGACTACTTACAACTAAAGTGCGTGCATGCACAAATTTGTGACATGCGCACTCTCAGAACTCGGATTCACACTTCTGTAGTACCCAAAAGTTTTACAAACAAGGTGAAGTTTTCTAATTTGGGTATCAAAACAAACAAATGCTCAATAATAATAACTTTTATTATTATGAGGATCGACTGGAAAGTTAACAGGCTGACTAATATATTCTCATAGAATGTGACCAAATGAAGTTCATTTTTAAATATTAGGATCTTTTCTGCTTGATTTCACCTTCTGAAATTTTAAAATTAAGCGAAAATTTTCAAATTTGATATATTGGTGTAATTTTTCCCGTTGAATCTGATGCTATTCACTTATTCCAGAAAGACTTTAGAAAACTGTAACAGAGGTTTAAAGTTTGATCATTTTCCCTCCATCAGAGAACAGGATGTGGAAGCTAGCATTTTATACAAGGTGACAACATTACAATGTTAAAACATTCAACGATGGAACTTTTAATAAAGCTTTGTGAAATGTTGGATAAACATACTGTTGGTTTAGTTCATGTGAACAATACACAATTTTGAAATTGGAATAAAATTGAGGCAAGTGAAAAGTGAAAATCAAACAGAAAAGATATCTACATACTTCTTTCAGTGATTCATTGCTTCGATTGCCTTGGAAAAGAAGCTATCCTGTTAGTTAAACAAGTTTTCAACAGCTGATAAGACATCATCACTATGATATTGGTTCCAAGCCGAGTAGGATCTATTTTAAAACGGGGGCGCCAGTTTTCATTTATGTTTTACGTAGTGTTTTTGGTACGGAAAGACTTTCAAACTTCGTATACTTATCTATTTTGTGTTATAGAACAGAAAAATATTTTTGTATTCGAATTTATTTCATGTAAAAAATTGTCTTATTTCGATAATTTCTACTAATCACTGACGTTTATTCAGTTGAAAACAGCGTTGTAACGGTGTATATCGTATTAATCCCTAACCCTAACCCTAACTAGACTGTTAACCGTAACCCTAACCCTAAAACTAACCCTAACTCTAGAATCCGAACTCTAAAATTGTTACACACATAGATACGCACAGCGTAATTTATTATATAAACAATATATGCGTAAAAATTACGATTAAACCGGATGAAATATGTCACAGGGAATAACATTTTTATGACCGGCCAGCAGTCACTGTATTGAGCTGAATAGACGTCAGTGATTGGTTGAAATTACAGAAATACGACAACTTTAACATGGAATAACTTGCGAATTCCTTTTTATTGTTAAGAAGACTAAGAGTAAAAGATGTTTTATATGACACATTCTACCAGTGTCCCAAGTTTCAAAGTGTTTCGTTAAGAAAATACTGGCGCCCCCGTTTTAAAATAGATCCGCCGAGTATTTTTTTATATATATGTAGGGGATATAGATAATAAGATGAGGTCAAATCACTAAAGTAGGGAGGGTGGCTTAGCAGTTCAAAGCCAATCACACACAGCAGCCATCGAAACCAATTACTTGTGCACTGGAGTATTTGTTTCGATGAAAGAAGAACATACTCGACAGTTTTCCTTGCGTTTGGCCTTGATAGCCTTTCGCAACTGCCTTAGAAAGGTGGCACAGTACAGCACTCTCCATTGATGGTGAGAGCCTTTGAAAGTAGTCAATAAACACGATGCTTTTTGCAATCCAAAATACTGAGGCCATTACCTTCCCTGCACATTAAACGGTCTTGATG
>NC_142931.1:100713397-100738397 GCF_046866305.1 Octopus bimaculoides | reverse complement strand
TGTGACCAGTGGTCAGTTCCTCTTTTTGTTTTTCCTTTCTTAGACTGATTCCTGAGCTGACCAATCACAAATTCTGTCTCTCCATTCTGCAAAACATTTTCTAAGTGTTACCCACTATTCTCATCTTTTTGGTCCCAAGGCGATATTTTGTTCGACTGTTTGTTCTCATCCACCATCCTAAATCGCATTGTGTTGTTTTGTTGTCTATCTATCTATCTATCTATCTATCTATCTATATATATATATATATATATTAAAGTTAGATAAGGCTGGTTTATGGGATTACCTTAGGTTTCACGTCCATAAAGGGCTTAGCTTTATGGCATGTCATCAGATCCCAAAACCTGTTGGCTAAAGGCCTCTTTAGCAAGTGGCCTCTCTAGAATATAGAGGAAAAAAGAACCCCCGTTATTCAATGTCAACAAAAGAGACTGTCTCTCCTTAGCTATCGGTCGCCGATGTCAACAAAGGGGATTGTATCCCTTTGGCTATTGATCGCCAATGACCCTGTTATCCTGTGGGTTCTAACGGGCTAGTAGGAATTTTCTGAAATGTAATCACGATTCAAAGACCTCTATTCTGGAGTTCAGGATGTTTCTGGATCAAGTGAGTTCTTTAGGATCCATACCCGTTCTGCTATGCATAGTTTACATTAATTGGTCCCATTAATGTAGGGCCCCTTAAACTGGCCTTATCTAACTTTAATACATACTACTCTATAACTTAGAGTGTGCATGTATGTTTATATATATATATATATATATATATATAACATGGTATCATTATAAACAAGGTCATTTTTTTTTTAGCCATTTCTCCACAGACTGAAAAAAAAAATGATGAACAACCTTAATTGATTTTCAAACTTTACTGGGTTCTCAACAGAGGCATCTACATTATTCTGGCAGTCCCTAGGAAAACAATCAGCCACACTGTTTATATACTCAACAAATACAGCAGTTACTCTATGAAGGAGTCACTAATTTGCATACCAAAAGTGTTTAATACTCTATAAATACTAGCAGCCTGTCAGCAGAGATCTTAGTCTACACAGTGTGATATAATATATATATAACACATGGTATAATTATAAACAGAGCAATTTTTTTTTAGCCATTTCTCCACAGACTGAAAAAAATGATGAACAACCTTATTCAGTTTTTAAGCCTTACACATTGTGCATAATGAAGAAGAGAGAAGCACTCAATACATCTTATAGAGTATAATGATATTTATTCCCTTGATGCCATTTGTTGTAACTTCAAGTTTCATTTTGATATCATCACTAATCTGTAATGGAGAATTTTCTTTATGAAAAGGAGAAAAGAAATTTTTCATTATAGAACACCAAGCAGTCATCCATCTTACCAATCATATCAAGATCAAACTCAAAGTTATAGCAAATGGTGTTAGGCAAATACATGTGCACACACACACAGATATACACACACACACACACACAGATATACACATACATGTGCGCACACATATACACGGTCATACACACACATGCACATGTGCACACACATACACGCACATATATACACATATATATTAATGTTTATATATATATATATATATATATATATATATACACACACACACATTTGTATGTGTATCTCTCTCACTCTCTCTATGTATACATACATATATATATATATATATATATATATATATATATATATATTATATTTCAATATGGAGCAAATAATTCAGACGCTTGATTTCTGTAGTTATGATCAGTGTAATTTGGTGATTTAAATAAGAGTTTTGACTATTATTTTCAGCAGGTAGACATACTTAGTATGTCCTTTGATTAATTATATATATATATATATATATATATATATATATATATATATATATATATATATATATATATATATATATACACATTACTATGACTTCTATTATAATTCTATTCACATCTATGATGTATATGAATAACAGTATGTCTCCTTTTTCCATTTCCATCCCCCTTTTTTGTTTACACGTATATATATATATACATACTTTCCTGGGTATATCTCTCAATGTAGCTGTGTGCGTGTGTGCATACATTCTATATATACGAAAGTGTGTGCATGCACATTTGTGTATGTATGACTTCTTTTTTATCTGTTGATATTTTTCATCAAACACATAGCTGGTGTTGACATAGCTGTGGGGTTAAGAAGTTTGCTTTGCATCCATGTAGTCCTGATATCAATCCTAGTATATGGTATTGTACTTTGTTGTTAGGATTTGGTTGATGGAAATTGTGCAGAAGCCAGTTGTATACACAACACACACTCACATGCAAAAAACATATTCATAAGCAGCTGCAACATCATCATCACCATTGTTGTCATCATTGTTCATCATCATCACCAACGTGGTCACCATGGTCATCATCATCATCATTATCATCATCATTATAATGTTTTTATTGTCAGTTTCTACACTGACCTGGATTGGATTGGTATCAGGTCAAACTCAATTCTTATTCGAAGTTAATGTTCCCACAGCCAGGCTACAAAACCACATTTCGTTTGCATGTTCTATTTTTTTAGAACAGTTTCTGGTGGATGCTTTCCCTAAAACCATCTACCTCACAAAGTACGTTGGGGACATTTTATTGTGGCACTGGGAGTAGTGAGTTTGTTAATCCTTTGACAGGTTAAGATTAGAAGACCTTCTTTATTCTACATCATCATCATCATCATCATCATCGTTTAATGTCCGTTTTCCATGCTGGCATGGGCTGGACGGTTGACTGAGGTCTGGAGAGCCAGTGGCTGCACATGGCTCCAATCTGATCTGACAATGTTTCTACACTTGGATGCCCTTCCTAATGCCAACCACTCCGAGAGTGTAGTGGGTGCTTGCAGAAGGCATGGAGTTCATTTTATTACTGCATCAGTTGTAATGATGTTGCCTTGTGAATGCGAGTTAAATTCTACAGAGAGTGTGTAGGTGTGTGCAAGTGTGGGGCATGAGTGTGTGTGTGTGTGTGTGTGTGTGTGTGTGTGTGTGTGTGTGTATAAGATTAGGCATAAATGGTATAAGATTTCTTCTATAACAAATGTTGAACAGAATTCCTGAGAATTTTAGAAAAAAATAATGTGCTAATTGACTCAGGAGTCTCCTAAATATATACATACCAAATTGGGTAAGTTCACAGGAACACATTTATGCAATAGAAATAAATGAATGCAAGAATCAAGCAGAATAAAGAGGATTCATTATATTTTGATAACTAACTTCACCTAAGATCAGAAATAATCTACAAACTCATATAATCCTCCTATAGCACATGAAAGCAAAGCAAAATACAAAGATGAAAACATACGAGCAAAACATTAAAAACAAGCAGAGACATAACTACAGAATAAAATCAGATTTAATGTGATCAGGTCATTTTCCTTATTAGCTGCACAACAGATACCATCATGATGTTGGCAATCACTAATTCCATTAGATAAATACAAACACTGGGAATATACAAGCCAAATGTTTAAACCTGGTGTGCAAATCACACACATTCCAAACATTAGAATTGAAACATACAAATAATCATAATTCAACATATTATACATTGATACACATAACATAAACTAGATGCATGTATGTATATATGTCCACACATGCGTGTGTGTGTATGTGTGTGTGTGTGTGTAAGTGTGTGTGTGCTTGCGTTGCATTTTTACAGCTCACAAGTACAAATATATTCAAACTAGTGAGGAAGCCTCTGTGTTGTCATGAAACATTGTTAGAATATCTCCAATGATACGTTTGATGGTTCAAATCTGGAGTAAAACAAGAACAAACATGGTGGTACACATGCCTGAACACATGTAGACAAGAACAGCTACTACTACTACTACCACCACCACCACCACCACCACCACCACCAATAATAATAATAATAATAATAGTAATAATAATAATAGTAATAATAATAATGATAATAATAATAATAATGATATTTTAAAAGGATTGATGTAACTCTTAACGAAGGTGAACAGACAAGACAAAGAACATGATATGATTTCAATAGATGTTTCATTGGTTGAACAATATTTCGACAGCAAGTCTATCTTTGTCAAGTTCAAAATGAAAAGTGATAAAGATTAGAGTTTTCTGGAAGAGGAGGATTTCTAAAATAACCACAAGTCTGCAAGCTTAGGAGTGGGAGTTAGTTGATTAAATTGATCCCAGTACAAAACAGATACTTTATTTTATTGACCCCCAGAAGGAGGAAAACTGAAGTTAACCGTAGTGAGATTTGAAATCAGAATGTAAAGAGCCAGAACTAATACTGCAGTCAATTAATAATGATTATGATGAAGACGCTGATGATGATAATGATGATGATTGTGATAATGATGATGATGATGATTTCTGTTCTTATGATAATAATAATAAATGAATCCATTGAGCCTCAAAAGTGAATGTGGTACCTATTGTGGTTGGTGCATTTGGGACCATCTCAAAGAGAGCAATATTCAGGCGTCAAAAGCTGCAAATGCCAAACTCCATAGGAAGTATTCAGTTGGCAGCAATACTTGGAATAACTCATGAGTTGAAAATGTGTTGTGTCTCAAAGCTGTGGGATGGTGATTAGACGTAACATAGATAAATCAGAAGTTAAGTGAATAAATGTATAATGATGATGATGATGATGATAAATAATAAATAAATAAATGACAAGAGAAAGCAAAGTTATATGGAGAAATGTTTATACCATCAGTTTATCAAGAATATTGAGGAAAAAAGTGACAAAGACACTTGGAATTGGTTGAAGAAAGGAATTCTAAAAAAAATAAGGCAAACCCTCTGAACAAATAGTGCACAATGTGGAACAGGAGTCAACGTATCACCTTTGTGTAGTTTGCAAGATGAATGAGAAGAAACAGTGACCCACATAGGAAGTGAATATTCCAAACTTGCACAGAAACAGTAGTAGTAGTAATAATAATAATAATAATAATAATAATAATAATAATAATAATAATAATAGTAATAATAATAATAATAATAACGAATTTCTTTGAGGCCATAATAAATTAAATATGTATTCAAATGTCATATCATCTGAATGTAAATCAATGCCAAAATCCAGCTGACTGGGAGTAAAATTGGCCTAGAATATGAGAATATGAATTTCTGTCTTTATTCATTAATGGTATATAATTGGTAAGCATTAGCAAAAGTCTGATGTAAATAGTTGCTTCTTGCTCCATGATAAGAATGCTATATATAGGTATATAAACTTATATTTATGTCCATATCTCATTCTCTTTCTTTCAATACACACACATTTATAGAAATATATGCATATACATGCATGCACACACACACACACACACACACATACATACACAAACACGCACATTTATAAGATATGATTCTTTGTAGCAACAAACTATGTACTCAATACTTCAGCAAGTAGAGATAAATTTATTAATTTGGAAATGCATAGATTTATAGGTTTCAACATCTTTACAACTATCCATTTCTCTCTCTCTCTCTCTCTCTCTCTCTCCCTCTCTCCCTCACACATACACACACACATTCACACATGCACACTACTTTCCATATCACATATGGTTGATATACCTCTCTCTCTCTTATCGCTTGTCCTCACTTTCATTGCACCCTCTTCCATCATTCTCTATCTTTCTCTTCTGTATTATGCTGCATTTCTCTGTTTCCAAACCAGCAAGCAGCATGTAGGTGCCAACACTGTGTCTCTTCCATTACTCTCCTGTCTCTATAACCCTTTTACTCTTATCCTTGTTTCACTCATCATACTCTCTCACCCTAGCACATCATTTCCCTTTCTCTTTTATATTCACCCTGTCAGTCACACTGATTTAAGCAAGCAATGACTCTTCAGTCCTGAAGAGATAAAGACAACCTTGGTGCCAAATATAACATATATATTTACCCATTATTTAATCATAATAATTTACCCATTATTCAAACATAAATAGAAAAAATTATATTTGAGAAAATAGTTGCAAATGTTATACAACACTTCTTAACATTCTTTTGTTTTTTTGTTTATCCTTAATTGAATATAATGGTGCAAACAATATGTGAAGAAATTGCTGCACTGAAAACGGCAGGTATAAAGAACTTTGAGGTGAAGAAAAACTGTTTTTAATGTGTAGAAAAAGTTTCAAAAGGTGCAAACAACCTCACTAAATCCAATACCAAGAAGAAACTGTTCAGTTCATGCCAGGAAAATCATTGAACCTGTCAATAAGATGGTGAAGGGAAATCCATAAAGGAGCACAAGGAACTTAGTAAAAGATCTGAATATTTCAGATGAGTCATTAAAGAGGATTTAGGGCTATACCTTACAAGATTTATTGTGAAAGAGGGTTTAGGGCTAAACCACAAAAGATTCAATGATGACAGTTGCTCTCAAGTACCTCCAAGCAAAAATGGCTTTATAGAGGAAAGAAAATATTGAAGGCAATATATTGTGCCACAGACAAGTCTTCATTTGGTCAGTTGAAAAGTTCTTCTCGGTGGAGACTTAGTCAACAACTAAAGCAATAGAATTTATACTGCTTCACCAGAAAACATCCCCTACATTTCAGGTGACAGAAACCAACTGGGTTTGGGTTTGGGTTACTGTTGCCTCTGATGGTTCAAAATCGTCATGGGATACAATGAAGAAGTTTAAAATGAATAGCAGAATTTACCAGCAAATGTTGGAGAGAGATATGTTGCCTTGGGCACCAGCCATATTTTGGAAGTCATGATGTCTTCATTCAAGATGGAGCTCCTACTGTACACAACTATTCTAAAGCAGAATTGGTCTGAGAGACCTTTTCATGTATTTTTGACAAGTTTATTTGGTTTCCATCAAGCCCTGATACCTAACCTATGGATTTTGCAATATGGCCCATATTGGAGATTGATGTTTCACACATCTCATATTCCAGCATGCCAGATCAGAAAGTAGCTCTTAAGATGTTGTGGTGCAATCTGAATAAACAGGTGGGGGAAGAAGTCAGGCACTTTTAGCATAGCCCAGATTAAGGACTATGCAAAAAGCAAAGGGTGGCCATTTTGAATTGTAAATATATGTAAAATATTGCCAATAGACATAACAATAAACTTCTTTTTTCTTTTTTGTCTCTTTTACTTGTTCAGAACATTTAGTTGAATCAACTGACCCCAGTACTTATTTAATTTAACTTCCATTGATGAAAACCTAAAACTTTTAATAAAATGAATATGTGTTTGCACCTGATATTGCTGGAACAACAGTAGAATGTACCCAGAATACTTTATAAAGTAGTTGGTGACCACATGGAAAAACTATGGAGTTGAGAGGATTCTTTAATCTTACTGAGGACATGGCATTGCATCTAGTGCTGAGGCTATAAAAGAAAAGGCACTCAATACATCTGGTAAAGTGTTTGGCATTTAGAAAGGTATTCTGCTATGTAAATCTTCACAAAAATAAGATTTACAAAAAAGATGAGGTGCCTAACCCCTCTAGGAGGGTAGTAATTCTAAATAGGAACTCACTCAGACTGTGACAACTAAAACCAACACATGCCAGCATGGAAAACAGATATTAAAAGGATAAGGATGACAATGATGGTGGTGATGATGACAATGATGGTGGTGATGATGACAATGATGATGATGATGACGATGATGATGATGAAGATGACAACGGTAGAGATAATGATGAGGAGGAGGAGGTTGATTCAGTCATGTAATCATGTTGACCTCAAAAAGTGAATAAAGCTTTGTGGGTTGTAAATTTGTTTAATCATATTTATAACATTCAGATTTATTTTCATGAAATTCTCAGGAAATTAAAATGATTGAAATTGATTTGTGAATCTATGAACTCAGATATTAATAAATTAATGTGTGTGTGTGCGTACGAGCATGTTTGTGTGACTCTGTATGTGTACTTGTATGTGTCTGTATTTATAAAGTCCTATTCAAATATTAGGTTACTCAGAGTTTCAAAAGTACCAAATATCAGACATCAAACCCTTAGTGACAACAACTGATGGCATCACTGAGCTGTGTTGCTGAGAGCTGTAACTTCCTTGAATTAATATATCATGATTATCATTGTCATCATCATCATCGTCATTGTTGTTGTCATCATCACCATCACCATCACCATTATCATCATCATCATCTTCATTGTTATCATCATCATCATCATCATCATCATCATCATCATCATCATCATCATCGTTGTCATTGTCAGCATCAGCGTCATCATCATCATTATTACCATCATCATCATCCTTTAGCTACTCTGCTATACTCACGTGGTTGAATAGGACTTTTGAGAAAGTCTTCCTAATGCCACCTTTTTAGCATTACCCCTTCTGACCATGCAGAAAGAGTGTGCCTGATCTAAAAACTGTCGTACATGCATATAATATAAGAAAACATACACAACCACACTCATACACACATATATTGATTTCAACTTTTAGGGAAGAACATAAGTCGATTACATCGACCCCAGTGCTCAACCGGTACTTATTTTAATGACCTCGAAAGTATGAAAGACAAAAGTGACCACGATGGCATTTGGTCTTAGAATGTAAAGACATGAAATGCCACTAAGTATTTTTTCTGATATGTTAACAATTCTGCCAGCTTACCACCTTACATACACTCATATACTAAAGACAAAAATAAATATTTTGAAGAATACCATAGGTGCAGGTGTGGCCATGTGGTAAGAAGCTTACTTCCCGGCGAGCTGGCAGAAACGTTAGCACGCTGGGCGAAATGCTTAGGGGTATTTCGTCTGCCGTTACATTCTGAGTTCAAATTCCGTCGAGGTCGACTTTGCCTTTCATCCTTTCCAGGTCGATAAATTAAGTACCAGTTACGCACTGGGGTTGATATAATCGGCTTAATCCCTTTGTCTGTCCTTGTTTGTCCCCTCTATGTTTAGCCCCTTGTGGGCAATAAAGAAATAAGAAGCTTACTTCCCGGCGGCGAGCTGGCAGAATCGTTAGCATGCTGGGCGAAATGCTTAGTGGTATTTTGTCTGCCGCTACGTTGTGAGTTCAAATTCCGCCAAGGTCGACTTTGCCTTTCAGCCTTTCGGGGTCGATAAATTAAGTACCAGCTATGCACTGGAGTCGATGTAATTGACTTAATCCCTTTGTTTGTCCCCTCTATGTTTGGCCCCTTGTGGGCAATAAAGAAATAAAAAAGCTTACTTCCCAACCACATGGTGCTCAGTTCAGTCCCACTGCGTGGCACCGTGGGCAAGTGTCTTCTACTATAGCCTCAAGCTGATCAAAGCCTTGTGGATGGATTTAGCAGATGAAAACTGAAAGAAGCCCATCATATATATATATATATCAGTGGTGACTCCTTCACTCGGGCTGTTCGGGCTTAGCCCAAGTATAAATTTAGTACAGTAAATGTGTATTTGCAAGCTGATTTAATTTCTGCCAACACTGACTTCAAGTATGTAATTGTAACTAATAACTGAGGTGCCTTTTATTGAGCCTGGTCGCAGTTCATTTATTTTCGTTCAGCATCTGGTGGTCGTCTTAGAGGTGCCCCATGTCAAAAAATATCATTCTTAGCAGACGCTCTCTCGACATCGTTCACACGCGCCTGACTTGGGCTCAGAAGTTACAGCCCGAGTTGTTATCTATAATCGTAGAAATTACAAGTAATTCAAATTCAATGTTTTCTTGAAACAATAAATTTCAGTAGAGATTAGGATTTAAATTCTAATCTATGATAAAAAGTTTCCGTTCTGCAATATTCTTAAAGGAACAAAAAAATATCCAACAATTCAGGCTAATACAAACTAGCCTGGCAGGTGTAAAAGACTAACTGGCATCTCTTGTCAAGAGTATAGGCGACAGTCAGATTGCTGATGTTTGTTGTGCACTCCACTGTGATTATCTAATTGCTGTTATTCTGTGCATCTGTGTGTGAAGATCAGTTGGGTTTTGCAGTGTTGCTTTATTTTTACCCTTCACTTAGAAATGGAGAAAGACATAATGCAAGATATATAAAAAATAAGCCATTGGGGGCTAGAAATAAAGTGGGAAAATGTGAAATTCTTTGAACAGGTTCGTGTCTTATGTGAAATCTGTGATGAGCCCGAGTGGTGCTAATAGCCTAGAGTTGCCTCTGATATATTTATATATATATATATATATATATATATATATATATAAAGTGTAGTATATTGCCACTTAAGTGTGGCTGACCCCTAGGGGTGGATGTTACTGTTGCTTTTAGCCCCAGGAGGACATCTCCTCCAGCTGGCTTATCGACACACGACTGTGTCCTGTTTGCCAAGGGAGTTATCCCTCTCACCTCGACCAGCAGCACGAACGTATCCGGATTTCAGGGTTATTTCCCTTCGTCGGCGTTCGACAGCTGATGACCTTGGTGAGAGAGACAAAAACCTGGCAAACCTTATATCTTCTTTTCCAGTGACATTCTTCACTGATATTGAAAAGGTGAAAACAAGCAATGTTAATTCTCTAAATGAAGTATTAACAGTAACTGCACGATAAAGTGTAGTATATTGCCACTTAAGTGTGGCTGACCCCTAGGGGTGGATGTTACTGTTGCTTTTAGCCCCAGGAGGACATCTCCTCCAGCTGGCTTATCGACACACGACTGTGTCCTGTTTGCCAAGGGAGTTATCCCTCTCACCTCGACCAGCAGCACGAACGTATCCGGATTTCAGGGTTATTTCCCTTCGTCGGCGTTCGACAGCTGATGACCTTGGTGAGAGAGACAAAAACCTGGCAAACCTTATATCTTCTTTTCCAGTGACATTCTTCACTGATATTGAAAAGGTGAAAACAAGCAATGTTAATTCTCTAAATGAAGTATTAACAGTAACTGCACGATAAAGTGTAGTATATTGCCACTTAAGTGTGGCTGACCCCTAGGGGTGGATGTTCCTGTTGCTTTTAGCCCCAGGAGGACATCTCCTCCAGCTGGCTTATCGACACACGACTGTGTCCTGTTTGCCAAGGGAGTTATCCCTCTCACCTCGACCAGCAGCACGAACGTATCCGGATTTCAGGGTTATTTCCCTTCGTCGGCGTTCGACAGCTGATGACCTTGGTGAGAGAGACAAAAACCTGGCAAACCTGGGGCTAAAAGCAACAGTAACATCCACCCCTAGGGGTCAGCCACACTTAAGTGGCAATATACTACACTTTATCGTGCAGTTACTGTTAATACTTCATTTAGAGAATTAACATTGCTTGTTTTCACCTTTTCAATATCAGTGAAGAATGTCACTGGAAAAGAAGATATAAGGTTTGCCAGGTTTTTGTCTCTCTCACCAAGGTCATCAGCTGTCGAACGCCGACGAAGGGAAATAACCCTGAAATCCGGATACGTTCGTGCTGCTGGTCGAGGTGAGAGGGATAACTCCCTTGGCAAACAGGACACAGTCGTGTGTCGATAAGCCAGCTGGAGGAGATGTCCTCCTGGGGCTAAAAGCAACAGGAACATCCACCCCTAGGGGTCAGCCACACTTAAGTGGCAATATACTACACTTTATCGTGCAGTTACTGTTAATACTTCATTTAGAGAATTAACATATATATATATATATATATACATATAGCAAATAAGAAAATGGAGAGTATACAAAACGACATACATCATCCGGTAGACATTCCAGTGTGTCTATTTATTCCAAAGCATTAGAAAGTATTAGAAGAAAATGGATATATACATGTGTGCACATGTGTGGAGATAAGGATGTAGGTAAGGGCCAGTATGGATTTTCATGTATATAATGGTGTACATACATGGATATGGGTGTGAATATATACCTGATTAGTATTAGTATAGGAGCATTGTGGGTCTGTAGATATATCTGTATGTATGATTGCTGGAGTATGAGTATAGACATGTACAGATAGTAATACCCATTATTTTTGTCTACCAATGGTATGTTACTCCATACTCCTACTAGGAATACTCTACATAAATATGGCTTATACACTGTGGCTAGGAACCCCTCTCTTATGAACCTTATGAACCTTTAGTAAATACATGCGGGACTAGTTCATCATACATACTTGCACCTAGTAATTAAAATGAACCCTAGAAATGAGCAGAGTGATAATAATAATAATAATAATAATAATAATAATAATGATGATGATGATGATGATAATATAGTACACTGTCCACTAGCTTGAATTATAAATATAAACTATTATATACAATCAGATAACTGAGTATAATATAATGCAATTTACTATAGCTAAAACTACCTAAAGCATCGTAATCCATATCCTTACCAGAACACAAATACCTCCAATCTGCAACTGATATTACCTCTACCCTTAGACCTAAATTGAGTATTATTCCAATATGGAGTTAATTAATTAATTTAAGTAGCTAGAAATACTCAGGTAACCCCCTTTAGCTATACACTGAATTACCGATAGCGGTATATACGTATATCCATGTAAGCATTTTCTTCAGACTACCCCTTTTAAATAAAACACTTAACTTAATAATTTTGATACTATAGCACAGTGCCATTCCTCTAATACTTTATATATATTATTCTATATATTATATTAGTATAATTTTTAGCACTGAATAACTATGAGTTAGCAAAACAAACAACCACTGCCCTTCCGGTACTGTCCACTTTTGTCTCTATTCATGAAATCCTCTTTCTTCTGCCTTCCAACAACAATGAATCCCCTGTCCAGCTCCTATATTACATTTAACCATATACAGTAGATTCCCCCGATAGATAGATATCTATTCTATATTTTTATATTCTTATACGTTTATACTCTTTTACTTTTCTTATGCTGTCCTTTAGGATCTTCTTCCCTTTGTCCTATTATCTCAGTATTGCACTTACTTATTTACTTGTTTTAAATTCTATTTTGCTCTTCCACTTGCCCATACTGGCAATGGTTTATATATATATTTGATTTGCTTTTTTCTTATCTGTTAACCATCAACGAACCAGAACCATGTCATGGTTTTCAAAAAAATAACCTGACCAATTAGGTTGTAGAACTGACCATAACCCCCACCTCACTACATATAGGGATTCAGAAACTTGTTGATCAGCAAAAATAACGAACACTAACACCGCACTTTAGTCACCACCTGATTCCTTACTCTCATTAGTACAATTATATATCAAATTTTCCCATCATAGGCTGATTATGCCATACCATCCAAAATGTTGCACCTACTAGCTGGCACTTTACATATGAACTTTCACTTCTGTAACACGGACCATACCTTCAAATCCACCACTGTATTTCTATGTAAATATAATGTGAATTTCTATGTAAACATAATGCAAACTACTGCCTAAATTCACCCTTCCTAAAAACTCCTCCCAAGAACGACTATACTCACCTATCCACCATTGGATGAAGTAATATGGATCCTGGATTACATCACGAGAAGTTTGTAGCTTATTTCCCCTTCCTCTACCTAATACATTTTATTAAGTTGTACTTCTCTCACAACCTCATGTTTGCTCCTATTCTTTTTCTGCCCTTTCAATAATGACAAACACACTGTACCTATTGTTAACTGTTTATTATATGCATTAGCCCTCCTAGCCACTTGGACCCTCTGAAGAAGCCTAGAGGCACACTCATCATCCAAACTTTATCTTCCCATCCCTTCAGAACACTGAAGAGATGGAGATGGCATTGGAGGATTTTGTTGCCTCTTGGCAGAAGCGGCCGTAAGGAACTGACTTTTTGCTCTTTTCTGTAATATTAATACATGTGTGTGTAATGCATAGTTACTACATGTTTATGTTTTTTTCTAATACTTTCTAATGCTTTGGAATAAATAGACACACTGGAATGTCTACCGGATGATACATGTCATTTTGTATCCTCTTCATTTTCTTATTTGCCGTATAAATTAGGGAACCACTTTTTACCCCTGCCTATATATGACACTCAATTGCGAGATTGCCATGCAATAACTAGTATTTGGGTATAAATAACTGAATACACTACCAGTAGTATATTGGATAAGCACTATCCCTTAGTTGCTTGGTTTCCCAACCTCTAACTCTCACAGAAATATATATACATATACATACACACACATACACATGGTCTGATCAATAAGTATCCAGACTGTTGCCATAGTTACAAAGATAAAGCACACAGAGTGAAGCTGCTTGGCATAGATTGACCTTGAATTCTGCTGTGTATGCGTGCTAAGTTTTAACATTCTAGCTCACTTCCACTGTTTACAGCACTGCTTGGAAGCAACGTGTATAGCATTTGATTGTTGTATTGACCATGACAGAGAAATTTGGACAGAGAATCTGCATCAAAGTTTGCTAAAACTTGGTGATACCTGCTCAGAGGCCTATGCAAAGTTTTTAAAAAGTTTTCATCATTCTCAACACAATCAAGGAGATCTTGTGCAATTGAAACCCGAGTGTCGTTTTGGTCAGCTGAAAGTGGTTTTCACACAAATTTGGCTAAAATTGAATGACTTATGGAAAGATAAATGAATCGTTTTCCTAAATTTTCTGCTTGTTTTGACAGATTTCCAGTTTTAAAAGTTGTGGTAATGCTAACATGTACAAAAGGCAGTAACATTCTTATACTGATTACACACTCATCACCTGCTAAGAAAAGTGAGATGTGTGTGTGTGTGTGCATGTGTGTGTGTGTGCATACGTGTGTGTGTATCTACATACATACATTCATATATGCTCTAACTCTTCCAAACGCTTAGTTTTAGAATTGTGGCAGCTGATGAAGGAAATGTTCTCTATGTGGCCTGTGTGTTTTCTGTGCTCTGTTTTTGTTCTGTTTCTCATTTTGTCCACGTTTTTTTGTGCAGTGTCCTGTACCCAGATATGCATCTATATATACATGTAGATGTAGGTATGTGAGTATATATGCATATACTCACATATTATTTGTAAGGACACAGATCGTGTCGTATAGCCGGCTGGGGGTGGTGTCTCCTGGGGCTGAATTGCAGCAACATTGGTCCTGGACCGGGACTGCCGTGTTGTGTTGGTAAATAATCTTTACTACAAAGTACTGTTGTTGAATATCTCACAACATGAGATTTTAAAAATAGTAATTTTCTAAGTAAATCAGTTGTCTTCACTTACTGGTGTAATTGAAGACAACCAATTTACTCTTAGAATTTTCGAGTGAGATCGTTGCCAGTGCCTCTGGACTGGCTCTTGTGCGGGTGGCACATAAAATGCACCATTTTGAGCGTGGCCATTGCCAGTACCGCCTGACTGGCCTTCGTGTGGGTGACACGTAAAAGCACCCACTACACTCTCTGAGTGGTTGGTGTTAGGAAGGGCATCCAGCTGTAGAAACTCTACCAAATCAGATTGGAGCCTGGTGTTGCCATCCGGTTTCACCAGTTCTCAGTCAAATCGTCCAACCCATGCTAGCATGGAAAGCAGACATTAAACGATGATGATGATGATATAATGCAAGAAACATGGATGCATCTCTAGTGAAATTATATTTAGAACCTGTAGGTTTCTTTTATTGCATGCACTCTGAATTTTTTGTTTTAATGCCATCTGTGATTCTGTTTAAGCTATTCAAGTCCTGTAGAGTTTTCACAAACTTCTCAATCCTGTCAAAAACCAGAGATTTTGATGAAATGTACTTAGTCCTGTATATAAAAGAAAAACATCATAAAAGATATTATACTTGTGTGAATTGGATGAAATTTATTGATGCAATATAATGATCAGTGGCATACATTGTGAATGCATTTCTTTTTTCTCAACATGTTGATTTTTACCAATTGTTATGTTCTTTGTACCTGCCAAGGGAGGTTAAAGACAGAAACTGATTACATGCAAGTGTTTTCATGTATATTTACAAGATATTGATTTGTGGGCATCCAAATCTTAAACCCCTCTCCACTTTGAAGAAAAAATACCTAGAGAAATTTACTTAACAAAATACACATATGATGCAGACAGGAAGACTTTTCACAGAAAGCCCTTTCTAAAATAAGGTTAAACTTTGTTTCTCTTACAAAAGAGTACTTAGTTCCAGTTTTGACCCTCATGCAGTTCATAATTTGGTGATAGCTGTAGATATCCAGCGTTTTTTATATCTCACTTTAGGGTGTTCTTAAATTGTTGGCAAAGTCAACCTGGTTGTTTTTTGTCTTTGAAGTAGTTGTGAATACATGGTTAACTTGGGTGGGTTTTCAGAGAACATTCCAGTGACATGCTTTCTTCAATATAGCTCTTTTATTGAGGAGAACTTCCATACCAGACAACCCTGCTCCAGCTTATCTAACTATCTCACTGTTAGGAAGAATGACCCCCAGGAAATTTTCATGGTTTTATCCAGGCAATATTTGATGTCTATAGTTAAAATTTGGCCATTTTATCAGAGGTAAGTGGATAGAAATCAAGGCCTATCATAGAATGGATTTGGATTAGGATCTCAGAGAGGTGGAATAAAATAGTGAAAGATGTACAGATTAGATATTTTAGAGAATAAATGACTTACAGATACCATCCACAAGAAAAACAATACCTAAGTTAGTGTTAACATATTTAATGTAAGAGATTTATAATGTTAATCAGAAATAATTATGTGGTAAAGAATAGGCAACATTAATTAATGACTTATATTGTTTAATTATTCAAGGGAAACAAAGGAAACAACCTTAAATGTTAGACCTCAGTGAATTAAACTTCACCATATTTGCTGAAGTAATGATGAAAGATTCACTAAACAAATGTTTAGTATTATACATAAGTTTACAATTTACTGAGCTGGTAGAACCATTAGCCCACTGGGCAAAATGCTTAGCAACAATTCGTCTGTTTTTAAGTTTTGCGTCCAAACTCTGCTGTGGTCGACTTTGCCTTCTATCCTTTTGGGGCCAATAAAGTAAGTACTAGTTGAGCAACGGGGTCGATGTAATCAACTTAACCCCTCCCTTGGAATTGCCAGCCTTGTGCCAAAATTTGAAGCCATTATTATCCATAGGTTAGTGAAGAAAATAAGAATATATTAAAGAAAGTGTTACTCTGAGATACCCTCTGAATGAAAAACAAAAGTTAAAATTAAGAAAGGTGGTAAGCTGGCAAGATCATTGGAGCATTGGGAAAGAATGTCTTCTGGTATTTCTTGTAGTTTTTTTGTATTCTGATATCAAATCCTGCTAAATCTCGTATTAATAAAATAAAGTAGCAGTCAAGTACCAGGATTGATGTAATCAAGTACCTCCTACTTGCAAACTGCTGGCTTAGGGCCTAAATCAGAAACGATTATTAGCTCTTTATCAGTTTTGCTATATGATTGTTTCTGAAAAATTCTTCTAATCAGAACTAATGTGTATTGTTCTGAGTTCAAATCCCCTCACAGTCAACTTTGCGTTTTATCCTTCCAAAGCTTGGTAAAATGAATTACCAGTCATTGTCATTAACTGGTGTCATTGGGATTGACTGAATTCTCCCTCAAATATTTGGCCTTATACTAATGTTATGGTCATCAATATTTAGTAGAAACCAGGGTGCTGAGCTGGTAGAATTGTAAGCATGCCAAGCAAAATGCTTAGCAGCATTCTATTTGTCTTTACATTTTGAGTTCAAATTTCACTGAGGACAACTTTACCTTTCATCCCATTTGGGGTCAATAAAATAAGTACCAGTTGAGTACTGGGATCAATGTAATTGACTTATCTCCACCCCTTCGAAGTTGGTGGTCTTGTGCCAAAATTTGAAACCAATATTTAGTAGAAACTAGAGCAACAGGCTGGTAGAATCATTAGAACATTGGAAAAATGTCCCTTACAGGATTTCTTCTTGCTCTTTATGCTCCAATTCAAGTACAGTCGAGGTCAACTTTGCCTTTTAACCATTTGTGATTGATAAAATAAAATACCAGTCACGTACTAGGCTAAGCCCCTCTCCTCAAATCCATTGCTTTGTACCTAAATTGTAAATGATTATTAAAATAAACAATTGAGCATAACGTAGGTTCCTTTAAATTCTTGCCAAATGTATCATTCATAAATGTTCTGAATTCAATTTCTGTTTAACCCTTTAGCATTTAAACTGGCCACATCTGGTTCAGATATTCTACCTGTTTTATGTTCAAATCAGCCAGATCCAGCTTCTCACACCTAACCTGCATGTCATTCTAAAAGTAAGCAATCACATCATCAAAATTTCAAAGCTATGAGATAATGCATGATTAATTAAGAACAGTGTGATTGAATAAGCATTACATTTGATAGATTAATCTGAATACTAAAGAAACTTTCAGTTTCATCCTTTTGAGAAATTATGAAATAAGTGTGGTTAATTCCTGCAACTCTACCTGGCACCAAGATATATGTTTCTGTACAGCAGTTAGACATTCTTATATCAATGAAGAACAGTGAATGGCAAAACCAAAATACCTGCTGCTATTCAGTTTTAAGTTCAAGTCAGCTTAACATTTCATTTTCCTGGGGTCAATGAAATATGTACAACTTGTGTACTGGGAATACTATAATTAACTTTAACCCAGTCGCAAATGTATGATTCTCTAGGGCAGTGGTTCTCAACTGGGGTCCATATAAATTTTTTTTTAAAGTTCATATGCAATAAGTTGCTTATTCTTCTACAATAGACAAAATATTTTAACAATATTTTTATACAATTTCTTATATTTAATTATAAAAATATGATTGGATTTTTTAAACATCAAATGGCTATGGGGTCTGCTTGAATGACATACGAATCAGAGGGGTCCATAGGTAATAAAATGGTTGAGAACCAGTGCTCTAGGGCCTAAGACTAAAGCAGCTGCTTTGTCTGCAATTAGTGATGACAGACATCTTCTTTAGGCTGAAAAACAAAGCAGCTAAAAGGACAACCTTGTTTAGCAGGGTGATACTGGATTTGTGGTAAGGACTTCCTAAATTGGCCTCTAAGTGGTGATGCCTAGGTTGGGATGTTAATTTTCTTTTATTATACTGTTATTTTTAGACAAGTTCTTTTTTGTTTTCTTAATCAATTCTATGTACTGCTCCCACTCATGGTTTTAGCAACTTTTGTCTCGTAATGTCCCTTTTATCCTTTGCATTTATAGTAAATAATGAAAAGATTATAATCATTTTATTGTTCTGTGGCTGCATGGTATTAGTATATGTTCAGTTTAATTATGTTTCCTATGGAACAACAAATTATGGTCTAAGAAGAGGAGGAATTTGTATCTTCATTTCAGTTCTTACTTTGCCATGAGGATTTTCTGAATAAATCTTGCTGAACTACATAAACAGGTTTTCTACACTATATCCAAGATTTATTCTCAAACTCTTTGTCACATTTTCCAGAGTCCCAATAATAATTAGCAGGGTCATGACCTCATTAACTACTTTATTCTAGTATCAGATCAAATTATTACAGTAGCATTTTATTTGTGTTTACACTGAGTTCAAATATCATCAAAGTCAACTTTGCTGTCCATCCTTTCAAGGTCAAGAAATAAGTACCAGTTGAGCACTAGGGTCTATATAATCAACTTACCCATTCCTTGAAATTGCTGGCCTTGTGTCAAAATTTGAAACCATTATCATTATTATTATTATTATTATTATTATTATTACTATGTGAGTGCATGCTAATTTAGTTAGCAGGTATTTTATATTGAGGTTTGGTGACAACAAGTCTCTTCGAATCTCAAGAATCTTTCTTGGGTTTCTAGCAGAATATAGGACAATACTTTTTTGCAGGTTAACAATGCGAGTTTCAATTCGAACAATTTCTTTCAGTCTTTTAGGAAGCATTTTGGATGTTGTGCCAACTGCACCTATTACTAGAGGAATACTTGTTGTCTTGGTCTTCTACAGTCTTCTGAGCTCTCTGGCTAGATCCTGATATTTCTCATTTTTTTTTCCACTTCTCTGGTATTGACTCTGCTATCATAGGGAATTTCAGAATCTATGATTTTGCACTGTTTGTTTATTTTATCCTTTATAATCATGTCTGGTCTTCTTCCTTCAATAGTATGGTCAGTTTTTATGGTGAAATCCCACAAAATCTTGTAAATCTCATTTTCTACCACAACCTCTCAATTGCATTCATTCCACTTTTCTGCTGTTTTGAAACCACATACTCGACAAGCATCTCAATGTAACCTTTTGCCTACACAGTCATGTCTGCACTTTTATTCCTTTTGTGCTAATATACCACACTCACTCAAAATGTCATTGATACTCTCATCTCTTTTCCTGCAGATTCTACATTTGCTGTCTGACTGGTCCTCATAGCACATTTCTAGTATTCTTATTTTTTTATTACCTTTCCCAGCCAAACCTTCCTGTAACTACAGTTAAGGAAGGTCAGGTAAAAGAATTAGATAAAAAAATTACATTTATTTATCCTTATTCTTTATTACCAAAATATGACAAATGAAAGTGAGAAGCATCAATCATCTCTGAGAACCTGTTGCTAAGATCCAATTAGCAATTAATTAAGAAAAAAATATATTACGGCTGCTATAGTTAGGTCTCTTAGTGCAATATTTATAATACATCACGGTTTGGAGTTCCCTCCCACCACACCTTTATTTATGATTCATCACAGAGTAAAGTTTTTTCTCTTCTCTATTCAATATAGCAAAATAAAAATTAAATATATATACATATATATATATATATATATATATATATATATATATATATATATATATATATATATATATATAGCATACCAAACTAAACTAAATAATGGCCAGGAATAAATCTAACAAAAACTTCTCTTCTATATTTCTTTAATGTCTTCATTTTATTATATTTATGTTTTTTGTTTGTTTTGTCTTTTTCTTCAGAATAATGAAAAGTTTTAGAAAAACAAATAAGAAATAGAAATTACATGAAAGGAGAGTAAGTAGAAAAGGAGTGAAGAGAAGAGGGGGTGAGAGAGAGAAGAAAAAGAGAAAGGGGAGGGAAGGAAGAGAAGAGAGGGGAAGAAAAGGAGAGGAGAAGAAAAAGGGAAGGAAAGAGAGAAGGGAGTGAAGAGGGAGAGAAAAGAGAGAATGGAAACAAGGAGTGACACACAGAGAAAGAAGGAAAAGAGAAAAATTAAAAACTAAAGAAAAAAAAGTCTTCTCAGAAAATTCTATTAAAAAATAAAACTAAATAATTAATAAATATAAATTGAAACAGAAAGAGAAAGCTAAGACAAAACAAGAACTTGGTATGTATTTCAGGTGAACAAATTGAAATCACTGAACAGTTCTAAATTGACAATAAGACATTGTTCTGGATGTTAATTTCCTTATTAGGAATTCTAGCATAGCAGACTATTGAACAGAGTATATAATGACATTTGAGTAACTGCTGTTAGTCTTAACAAGTAGACCTTTAACGATTTCATACTGGCTGATTTTAATTTACAAAATTCACAATGGTGAAATTGCGTGTGCAATTAACCTTGAGTAGTGTTGTTGTTGTACCAGAGAGGCAATCTCAGGAATTTCTTTCTGTTTCTTTCTTAGATTGGAAGTTAGAGAGAGAGAGAGAGCAGTTTTGGATTTGTAGTTAAGAATGGCTAAGCAGAAAGATAGAGAAGACAGATAGAGATTCTGATGTTACATGTTATGTTTTGAGGTACACAGTTGTATAAATGTGTATGTGTTTGTGTGAGAGTGTGTGCGTGTAAGTGTGCGTGTGTGTGTGTGTGTCCCAGTTTCATCCTTCACACTCTGGAAAATAATATATATATTTGGGGCATCCTGAAGGACGACCTAGATAGAGACAGATATAGTAGGCAAATATGGCTGTGTGGTTAGGAAGCTTGCTTCGTCACCACATGGTTTTGGGTTCAGTTCCACTGCATGGCATCTTTGGCAAGTGTCTTCTGCTGTGGCATCTGGGAAGAATGCTTGTGTCACATGGCCAAGGAAAGGGAAGAACACTTGTGTCAGATAGCCAACTGGAAATGATATTTCCTGTGGCTAAATAGCAGTAGCATTCTTCCCTTTCCTGGGACTGTCACATTAAGTTGGCAACAAACCATCACTTTATTGTATAAGTCTCTCTGAGAGATTTAGAAATGCAATATTTCTAATTTTGTAGATCAGTGAATTTATTTCACTTGAAATTCTATAAGTTTCCAAAGGCAAATAAGCATCGACAGCTAGAAAACCATGCCTTTTTCTTCTGTGACACGTTGTTATCTTCATTTTGCTACCCTGCGTTATGTGATTTCGTTTCTTGTACATTTGTGTTATCTGTTATATACCTTACCTGAATTTGAACTGTTGTCTTTTGGTAAACAGTAATTTTTGCCCTATGGGGCAGAAAATTTCTGTTAATTTTTATTCAAAATATTTTGTGAACTGTTTATTTTTTTTACCCTTTACGGTTTATTTTTTCTGAAAATTTTTCTTGTCATTCGTGACAAGTTTTGATTTGGAATTCGACCTTTCGTCAAAAAAGGACTTTCCCGAGATGGGAAGAGAAAATACAACTGTGAACCAGCAGGATACCAAGGAGAAACAGTTTTGAGCAAGGGGAGGCCTTAATGGACTTCCTAGCTGGTGGGCTGCGACTCTCAGCATGTGAGGTGGAGTGCTGTGAAGGACCAATCACTCCTGCAGAGATGAAAGAGGTGTTGGCTGAGTGCCCTGGGGAAAAGTCGCCAGGGCTGGATGGTCTGCCCTATGAGTTTCATCGTTGTATGCCAGATTTGTTCAGGGATATACTGGCAGGCGTCTATACAAACTGGCAACAGAATGGGAGGATTCCCAGTTCTGTGAGCTGGAGAGTGGTGATGCTGATCCAGAAAGACCCAAGCAAGAGGGATAGTATTAGCAATTACAGGCTCATAGCTCTACTTAACCCATTATCTCCCATAATTCTACTAACCGGAATTTTTTTTATGAAACTTTGATTCCTAGCATAAAACAGCCTTAGAAACACTCTGGAATGATCAAAATAACATTTCAAAATAATATTTCAAAATAACATTTTAAATAGAAATAAGCGAGATATTGGGTGAAAAATTAGCAAACCTCATATGAATATCAGAGAAATATTCCTAGTAGATATAGTAAAAAGGTTAGATATGTGTAAATATTGACAGATAATTACGAAATTTGTAACTTTTAAGTGATCTCATATGAGATCACTGGTAGGTAATGGGTTAATGTAGAGTTAAAGATTTTGGCCAAGGTTTTAGCGAAAAGGTTGACGGCTGTCGTGGAGAAATTTGTAAAATTTGTAGGGAAGGCACAGATATGTGCAATTGCAGGCAGGTCGATCCAGGACAATCTTCACCTTATCCGCTACACCCTAGACAGGTTTGGTAAATTATCCGGCAAAGGTGGGGCAATGGTCCATTTAGATCAAAGTAAAGCATTTGATTGGTACCTGGCGGCGGTCCTCAAAGTGGTTGGGTGGGCACGGGCTTTCGCGAGTGGATCCCTGCTATGTACAGTGGCATCAAGTCCAGAGTCCAGATTAACGGTTACCTAACAGAGCTGGTTTCGACCAAGCATTCAGTTCGCTAAGGGTGTCCCTTGTCTCCACTTCTGTATGTGTTGGCTCTTGAGCCATTGCTGCAGAAGTTGGAGAAGTTAGGAGGAAACCCTAATGAAATTGGATGCGATAAGTCTGTTTCTGCTTATGCAGATGATGTCACCTTCATCGTGTCCAACGAGGCATAACTACCTTGTGTAGAAGATGCTATCAGAGGATACGAGGTGGTGGCAGGGGCAAAAGTTAACAAGGACAAGTCCATCAGCTTGTGCCTCAGCACCTGGAGGAGCAAGTCGATATCATCCAGTGTTGTGGGTCACTGGACAGATGGTCCTGTTAAGTTGCATGGAGTTTGGTTTGGACTGGAGTCCCAGATGGAGAAGAATTGGAGCGAGGTGGCAGACAGGGTGGAGGCACTAGTCTGGACTTGGTCTGGAAGGGCTCTGTCCTTGAAAGGAAGGGCAGAGATGGTACAGGTGTTTATTGCATCTGTAATCACTTACCACCTGACCATTGTCCCTTGCCCTGATTAGTGGCTAAACAAGTTGGAATGACTCCTTTTCTGCTTTTTGTGGAAAGGAGGAAAGCCACTTGTGAGGTGCTTCAGTTGCTTCCAGGAACTGTAAAAAGGTGGGTTAAGAATGCTGTGGCTAATGATGTGCATATATACATTGAGGCTGAAACATCTCTAGTGCCACCTGGAAGGTGATAAGGTGTGGAGTCCACTGGCAGAGAAATTCTTCCTGCAACCAGCCTCTATGGAGAGATTTAAACCTGGTTTCATTAAAAGATGTAATCTGACTGTATGGCAAAAGGAGTGCTGACAGGCACTCATGCTTATCCACAAGGTGGGCAAGGCCAGCAGGGGGAATATCACCTCAGTGTTCTATAGAGGGCTGGTAGAGTACAAAAATGATGATGTCCTAGGAGGGGCTCTGGGGTTCGATGAGAACCAACTCGCCAACCTGTTCAAAAATACTTTCGGGCTAGGATATTTGGATAATTACCAAAAATCCCTGACCTGGCAGTGTTACAGGAATGCTTTACCTGTTCGCGATAAGCTATCCAGGCATGGAATGTCAATGCCACTGACATGTCCAAGATGTGGGCTGGATGACAAAACCATGCAGCATGCTTTTGTACAATGTCGGGAGCTGTCAAGCTTGATGATTTACGTAGAACACGTGTTGTTGCATCTAGGGAGAGTACAGCTATCAGCTGAATCTATAGTAAAGATGGTACCGCCAACTGGACTCCCGAAGGAAGGTGAGGCATGTTTTCTCTGTACAGTTGCAGTGCTGAAAGAGTGTGTATGGAGGACGAGAATGCAAGGATTCATGATGGGATCCTTCATCTCCGACCCTGGTTTACTACTTTACTTCAGATGCTATCTGAAGAGCAAGGTAAGGCTGGAGAGGAGAATCCTGTCACAAAGTATGTTTGAGAAATGATGGAAGGCTGTGATGAGAAAGGTGGGTGCTAGTAACCCAATTTAATCAGCATTGGAAAA
>NC_142931.1:100668397-100710897 GCF_046866305.1 Octopus bimaculoides | reverse complement strand
TGCATAAAAAAGACATTCATATTCACTCTTTCTCCATAACTTATTGAGCCTCTGGGTTTGTTTACAAATATTGTATGTAATACTAGACAGTTAAGTATCTATACATAAAATTTGACTGAAATGTATGGCTGTGCATCTAGCTCAAGCAGATGCACAAGGAGCCGTGTTAGCATTGATATATGGGTTCAATTCTGGCCTGAGTAAGCTCATCATTTTTCAGTCGATTGGTTAGATAATGTCACTTTAATTCGGAGTATATATATTATTATTATTATGATATATTATCACAAAATTAGTATTGTATAAATATATACATGTATGTGTGTGTGTGTGTGTGTGTGTGTGTATACTTATAAATTTATAAACAAACTGGAAGGCTGTACATTATGAAGAAGAGTGACCACTTAGGTCTTTTTATAACAGTAATTATATAAATATATATTTTTTATATATAATAATATATGCTTCAAATAGAGTGACTAAATCCAAATCTAAACAATTGACTGAAAAAAGATGGACTGACCCTTTGAGAATTGAACATGACATCAATGCTTACATGGCTCCGCATGCATGGATGCATGCGGAGCCATGTAAGTATTGCTGTTGTGTTCAATTCCCAGATCAGTAGGATTAGGTACTCTATCTGGAGCATATATTATTATTAAATAACAATAATAATAATGATAATAATAATAAATAATTACAGTTATATATATATATACACACACACACACACATATATCTCCACACTCATTCGTCTGGCCGAACTTGTCCTCTCTCTTAACTGCTTCTCATTCGCGGGTGATTTCTACCAGCATTTCTCGGGAGTGGCCATGGGAACGAGAATGGGCCCCAACTATGCGAACCTGTTCGTTGGCTATGTTGAGGCCCAAATATTCTCAAGTTTCACTGGTCCTACTCCCGAACTATACGGTCGTTATATCGACGACTGTATCGGTGCCACCTCACTCTCCCGCGAACATCTTGACTCATTCCTCTCTTTTGTTCAATCCTTCCATCCTACCTCCACTTTTCCTGCACTATCTCTGACACCTCTGTCTCCTTTCTTGACATTTCGGTCAGCATCCACCACTCCACTCTTAGCACCTCCATCCACTACAAACACACAGACTCACACTCTTATCTTAACTTCTCCTCCTCCCACCCTAAACACACCAAGCTTTCCATCCCCTATTCCCAATTCCTCCGTCTACGCAGACTCTGTAGTGACAGCCATGACTTTGAGACTTAGTCTCAACTCATGGCTCGCCACTTAGCCTGCGTGGATATCCACCCACCACCATCCACACCGACCTTGCCAGAGCATGTTCCGTGGACCATGCATCTGCTCTCTCCCCCCGAACCCGCCCTGCCGTTTGCCGCCTCCCTTTTCCCCTCACCTACCATCCCACCACCATACCCCTCCAATGCACCATTCTCCGAGCTTTCCGGCGCCCCCAGTCCGACCCTCCACCTCCCACATCTTCCCTAATCGACCCCTCCCCTCCTTCAAACGAGCCCATAACCTACGAGACCTCTTGGTCCACAGCTTCTTCCCCAACCCAACCTCCCAACCTGGCTTGTTCCCTTGCTCCCGCCCACGCTTCCGCACTTGCCCTTACCTCTCCAAGACCACCCTCCTCACCAGCACCCAGCACCGACCCTATCGCATCAATGACTCCTTCACCTGCACTTCTACTAACATCATCTATTGCATCTCCTGCTCTCTCTGCCATTCTCTGTACATTGGACAAACGGGGCGCCGCCTGGCCGACCGATTCGCGGAACACCTCCGAGACATCAACGTTTGCAATGACACCCCGGTGTCACGCCATTTCCGCTTTGCTGGTCACTCCTTGCAGCAACACCTGTCCGTGTTTGGATTGTCCATGCACAGGGGCCATCCGGACTCCCGTTTGCGCCGTGAACAGGGATTAATCTTCTCTCTTCGCTCCTTTGCACCACATGAGCTAAACTCCCCTCCCCTCTTCATCTAACCCCCCTCCCCTGCCTCTCTCTCCCCCTCCGCCCTCCATCCTGCCGCCCATCTCCCCTCTCCTCCCACCCACCTCTCCCCTCCTGCTCCGACTCCTACTTCTCTGTACTTCTCTTCACTCCTACTTCTCTTCACCCCTACTCTTTCTCTCTTCTCTCTTACTCTCTTCTCTCTGACACTCTTACTCTCTCTCACTCTTTTCTCTCTTATTCTCTCTCTCTCTCACTCTCTTCTCTCTTACTCTCTCTCACTCTCTTACTCTCTCTCTCTCAGTCTCTTCTCCCTTACTCTCTCTCTTACTCTCTTCCTCTCTTTCTCCCTCCTCCCATACCTACCTTTCCTCTCTCTTATATCCACCTTCCCCTTCCACTTCATCGCCACCCCCCTTCATCGTCAACCCTCCCTCATAAGTTCATCCCACCCCACCCCACCCCAACACACTCCTACTCTACCTTCCCACCCCACCCCATCCAATTCCCTACACCCACCCCTACTTACATACCCCTACCTCTTCCCCCACCCTCAACCTAACCCACACTCCACTCATGCCCTCCCCACTCTCGCTTCCCCCGCCTTCGCCTTCCCCACCTCCCAACACCCTCACATCACACCACACATCACTTCACAACACACACCATGCCCACACTACAACTGACGAACTCCTTTCGCCCCTCCCCATTTTTTCACACATGCATACATCAAGATCACCAGCATTCTCTCTCTCTCTCACACATAAACACAGCTCCTCGTACTTGGGTCACCGTTTCTTTCTTCCCCCTTTTGTTATCTCCCCTTTTTCTTAGCTCTCCTGTGTGAACTTTCTGTCCGCAGACGCCATGATTAATCGCTGACCAAACACCATTCAATTTTTTTCTCCGTGTTTTTCTCCTTGTTTTCTCCGTATTCTTTCTGTTGAAGAATGTAGCTCGAAACGGTAAAGACTTTCTGTATTCCCGAGCGTCAAACTAATACATCCTTTTGTTGTTTACACCACCTGTCCTTGTCTGTTGTTGTTTTTTTTCATACATTCTCCCATATATATATATATATATATATATATATATATATATATATATATATATATACATACATACATACATAAAGGTATATATACATGCTCTCACACACACACACATGCATACATGCTTACTTACATACACATATATTAAGTTGTAAAGAAAGTCCTGTCACATTTTTCACATGCTCTCTTTGAGGGTACTTTTTCAATATTTACATTGAAATCGTCATTAATTTTTGCATTCAAATATTTGTTTTCTTTCTTTTGTACCACAGTGGTCAAGTTTGTTTTGATTTTACCCTGCAAAAATGAGTTTTGATGAGACCCGTATCAGACACTGCATGCCATATGAAATTGAAAGGGCTCTTCAGCAATGGAAACAGTAAGAAATATTTGCTCTGTCAAACAAAGCTTTAAGTATCCAGAAATGCCAATAACAGTTTGAGCAGTTTTGCTTGGGAAAATTTTCTTTCACTAATTTTTCTTGGTCAAAATGATCTAGTTCTATCAATATTGAGCTTCTGAAAACTGTAGTTGAGGAAAATTCAAAGCAAACTGAATCAGAATTAGAGAAATAATTCAAGTCATGCAACATCAACAAAAAAAAAAAACATCATAGGAGCCTTACAACTGTATGGTTTGATTATAGGAAGCCATTTGACTCTATTCCCATTCATGGCTGCTGAAGTGTCTCCATTTGGCAAAAGTGCCTGCTATCTTAATTGCAGTCATTGAAAGGCTTACAAAGACCTGGGCAGTGATTCTTACACTTAGTACTAAGAACAGAATGGTTATCTCCATGAAATAGGAAAAGTGTCAAAGCTTGGTCAGTAGGTCCCTCATCATCTGACTGTTTCTCAGTTTGATCAAAAAGTTGCCTTTGTTTGTTATTGATGAGTAGAACCATTCTAGAGAAGAATTATCGCAAGTGATGGAAAGTGGCTCCTCTATAATCATATGCAATGAAAGTAACAATGGGTAACTCACAATGAAAACAGAGAGCTCATCCCCAAAACAGAGCTACATCTGAAAAAAGTTATGCTCTGTATTTGATGGGATATGAAGCGTGTCATTGATCATGAAGTGTTGAACCAAAATGAAACAGTTATGGTGGAGAAATATTGCTGTCAAGTGCAAGATCACATATTGCCTGAGTCACTCAGGAAAAGATTATTGCACTAATTATGGAATTTTTACCTCATCCTTCTTGCTCTCCTGACCTTGTTCTATCTGACTATCATCTTTTCAGATCATTGCAATATTATTTGGAGGGGAAAATTTTTATTAATGATGAAGATATTAAAAATTATACTCAGTGCTTCTTTGATTTGAAACCTGAAGAATTTTAGCCCAAGGGATCAACAATTTGCTAAGTAGATGGGATTATGTTATCAATAATGAGGGGAAATATTATCTTGATTAACTATCTCTATTAAGATCAAAGAAACATTTGTTTCTTTTTCATCTTGAAATCCAGCATGATTTTCTTTATAACATAACATACATCCATATGTGCATACATACATACATACATACATACATACATACATACATACATACATACATATATATATACATACACACACATATATACATACATACATGTATACACATATACACACATACACATGCACACAAACACATACACACATACACATACATATATACATATACACATATACGCATACACATACATACATACATATATACACACATACATACATGTACACATACACATAAACATATAAACACATACACACATACATACATACACAAATACATGCATACATACATACGTATGTATGTACGTACATACATAGATACATACATACATACATACATACATACATACATACATACATACATACATGTAAGTTACTGGAAAATTAATACCATCAAATACACAGTTGCTATCACTCCTAAAGAACACCTAGGAGAAATTTGCAGCATACATGATAATGAAACCACTAAACAGAAGCAACTTAGTTGGAAAACATGACTCAAAGAAAACATCAACAAGCTACACTGCCATATTGGATGGCTAACTACGATAATAAAATGTAAGGGAGTTTATACTTCATGAGTTACATCTTATGAACAAATTAACAAAACCTGCTGTGACTCTGCACAATAGGCTCTTGAGAGAAGGTTAATTACTCTAAAACATGAACTTAAGACACGGAGTGAAAATCTTCGCTACCGTAGGCAAACTTTTAAATAAGCCTGTATAAATCACAAGTTTGCTTCTAACCCACAGACATTTTGAATCCTCCTGTTTGAAAATCTGGAATGAAAAGAGGGATCTCAACCTTAATGCAACATGGCTAAATGCAGTAAAGAGAGCATACCAGCATCAACAGTAAAACATATGCAATTGACCCAGAAAATTTCCCCTGTAGTTATAGGCAAACTGCATAATGGGAAGATAACTGGAAGGGACCTGATAGTTGGATAGTGGTATTAGAGGTTGACATTTAGCAGAAAACCACTTACATGGATATTCAAAAACACTATGGAAGGTCAGATTGGCATACCAAATTAGTCTGCTATAGCAAGGACAAATCTTGTAGCCAAGAATGAAACCACTGAGTAGGCTGAAAATTATTAACCTGTAGCTTGCTTAAATATTATGTACAAACTGTATTCAAGCTGCCTGAATCAATTCTTCCAGGATCATTGTAAGTTCAATGACATAATGACTGATGAGCATGCAGCAGGAAGAAGGGGGTGTGAATATGTGTTGTACAACTTTTGATAAACAAAGCTGTACTGTCTGAGGTAAAAAACAACAACAACGAATCATAGGAGCCTTACAACAGTATGGCTTGATTATAGGAAGCCATTTGACTCTATTCCCATTCATGGCTGCTGAAGTGTCTCCATTTGGCAAAAGTGCCTGCTATCTTAATTGCAGTCATTGAAAGGCTTACAAAGACCTGGGCAATGATTCTTACACTTAGTACTAAGAACAGAACGATTATCTCCAATGTTATAAACATTTCAAAGGGAATATTCCAAGGAGATAGTCTTTCTGTAATTCTGTTCATCTTGGCATTGAATCCATTGTCATTCCTGCTACAAAAATCAAATGACTACACACCAGGGTCTGCAACTTCAAGAGATATTAATGTTGCCCATCATTTCTTTATAGATACCCTCAAGATTTATGCTGAAAATATTAACAATGCCAATATCAGCTGGAATTAATAATATTTTCAGCTAACATATTAATGGAATTTGGCCACAAGAAATGTTCATATGTGATTGTTGAACAGGGAAAACCAGTCCTATAGATCCAAAACCTATGCATCAGTGGTCTCACTATTTCTCCTGTCACAGACAAAGTATGCTACAAGTACCTAGGCACTGATGAAAACATGGCATATGCAGGAACACTGAATAAAGCTGGACTGACCCTAGAATATTACACCAGACTTTACAAAATATGGCAGCTGAAACTCTCCTCTTACAACAAGACAATAGCCTATAATGCATTTGCCACTCCAGTGCTGATTCCAACACTGACTGGTCTGTAGAGGGAATCCACACTATAGTTGTTAAAATTAACAAGATATTGATATCAGCTGGCGATCTCCACAGGAATAGTGACATTGGCAGGCTGTATCTAAGAAGATATAAAGGCAGTAGAGGCTTGAAATCAGTGCATTGAATGTCACAGTCTCTCTCAGACAGCACTTGCTACACAGAGTAGCAAAAATAAATACATTAATTTAGTGCTGGAAAGTGAAGAGAACAATATCCTATGTGTTGGCAGCAAGTTCCTTGAGAAGTACTTTCTTCCTCATGATTTCCCATACAAGCCAAAACAGTTGGACTAAAATACCTCAAAGAAGACCTGGATATGAAATGTTCAGCATATCAAAAAAACAAAGAAAAAAAAAACAGAACAAGCAAGACCATACATTTGTATGTTCCTTGAAAACTTGAAGAAAAAATTAGTATTGACATGAAGTGAAGCCTCTCTTGAACTCATGATCACTGCATTACATCACACTTTGAAGGCTATGCATTTGCAATCAAAGAACAGAAAATTGCTATGAAATAGTAATTAAAGGTGATAGTGAAGCTGTTGGGGCCGCAAGATGCAACCAAAAATGTAGATTATGACATTTTTCTGTAGAACACATCACACATGTATTTAGCAGATGTGACACGACATTGTTGCAAAAACAATATACAATGCTATCCAGATAAAAGGCTGTTTTGGAAAAAAATATAGCATATTCCCCTGTTATTGAAGATCTACACAAATATCAGCACAAGGAATACTAGTGGAACATTCCCATCAAAACATTTGTCATGTGTAAGCATAACGGGCTGGATATTGTTGTTTGGGACAGACAAGAAAAAGTGTGTACCATCATAGAGACCAGCTGTCCTGCTGATGTGAATATCTCATTGAAAATCAAAGAGAAAGAAGACAATTATGGACAACTGCTTCTATACTCAGATTACAAACTTACATTTAACCAACAATAACTGTTGCATTCGGTTTTGTAAGTAAATGCCTAACTAACAATCTGGATAGGCTAGAATTTTCAGAAAAACAAACTTACCAAGTAACTCATACACTACAAACACAATCTGTGAGTAGAACAGTAAGAATATGCAAGACTTTTCTCAAGTTTAAAATGAAACATGATTTTTGTTATCTACATTTCAATGATGGAGCTTTGTATCTTTGTTTAGAAACCAATTCCTTCAAAGGAAGAATTTAACTAATAAAACATAGGAGAGAATTTATGTACATGCATACATACTTACATATATACATACATACATACATACATTTATCTACATCTGTAAAACAGAGTTTGTGTGTGTGTGTGTGTGTGTGTGTGTGTGTGTGTGTGTTGCATATGTTCCTTATGGATTCAAAAATCAAGTTGCCAATTTTGACGTATAAAGTATCAAATAAAGTATGAAATAAAGTATGTTTTTTGCACAGCATCTCTTTTTTACTACAAAAATAACCTCGAAAATGATGTTGGGTCGCACAATTTTGAGGTCATTTTTGGGCAATATTCTGATTTGTTTCTCATCTACATTGCCAATTTTAATGTTTTTGGTGTTGAAAAATGCAGCAATGTACAAGGAGTGTTAAGAGTGCATTTGTGATGCACAAAACCCTATTCATCAATGGAAAATTACCAAAAACCATGCTATTTTTTGGCACAGTTATTGGTACCTATTCTGTACCACCCACTTCGTGGGTGGGGTTCTGAAATTTCTTCAGATTTCTATGTTTTCGACATAGGAGAATACGATTTTGCCCAAAAATCACATTTTCAAAATTTTAATCCCTTGCCTCCCCACCATAATTTCTTAACTTTTAACTTTTTCAAATTCTTTTTAATCCACATACAAAAATACAGATATTACGAATCTAGGAAATGTCTTTTTTTTAAATTTAAATTTCTCTTAAATAAACACTTAATTCCCCTACCTATCACCACCCTGCTTTAAAAAAACTAAAAACTCAGAATGTTTCACTTTCGTCTGAAGTTTCAGACATGCATAGAATTCTACAGAAATAGCAGATGTCAAAAATATCAGACCACCACCAGAAAACCCGACATACTAGAAACATTGAGTTTCTTTCAGAAAGTTATTTTTTTAAATCCTTAAAGACTCGTAATCTCTGTATTTTTCTACGTGCATTACAAAAAAAAAAAAAAAATAAAATAAAATTTTTGAAAAAGTTTAAAATTTAAAAATTAGGTTGGGGAGTGGGGAAATTCAAATTTTGAAAACGTGTTTTTTGGTCATAATCCTAATCTCTTATATGGAAAACATAGGAACCTGAAGAAATTGTGGGGCACAAATTTTGCCTTTGACATGCTAGAAACAACAGCTAAACAACAGTTTCTGAAAAAAACTTCCTTTCAAGTTTATATTGAAGATCAGATTTTTAAATATGCTCATCACAAACACAAATGACAAAAGGAAAAAAATGTCAGGAGAGTTTTGATCGAAGCACATTTTAAAACTCCTCATAATTTTTTTCATTTTTAAGAATTTTCACAATTTTTTTTTTTATTCAGTCTGCTACATAATGAAATTAATATGATTATCCAATAAAAATATTTTTAAAATATTACTCCCTACTCCCCACCCCTAATTCCAAAACTTTCTACTGTTTTTTGATTTTTTTAAAAAACTTTTGGTTTTAAGATATGGACAGCCTGATTCTGCAAAGTCCTTTACTTGTGCAACTTATTAATATACTTTACTTTATTGCTTAGGCTTTCACCGTTCATCAGCCATGAAGCCATTTATCACTCCATTACTACTGCTCCACCTCTGCATACCGACACAACCCATTTATTTTCAAGAAGCACTGCATCCCTATACATTGTGCCAAACTGCCCACTTCCCTAACCCTGTTTACTCATATCCTTATATATGTACATATACATACAGCCCCAAAAATCCCTTTTTTATTCTGTTGGCCTCAACATTGATATAAACTGATACCAAATATGCTTGCAGAGAACCATAATAATTTTGAACATGGCCTTTTCATTATGGAAGCTAATGGATATGTGTGTTGTTCACAGTTATCAAGAAATATTATGGGATGGGTAAGAACTATTTCAGCTTCTACCCAATTTGTAGCCATGAAACTGAGTTGCCAATATTGCTGTATGAGATATCAAAAGATTGAGCAATTTTTCAGCTACCAACGTAAAGTAAGTATTTTGCACAGCAACCATCCCTTGCAACAAAGTTTAACACCAAAACGAGACTGGGTCATACAATTTTGAGGTCATTTTAGAGCAATGTTAGTATTTCCTTTTAATCTAAGCTACCATTGTACATGTTTTTGGTGGCAAAAATTTTAGCATTGTTCATCAGAAAATGACCAAAAAACATGTTTATAAAGAAGAGTTGTTTGCTTGAAACTCCTCCTGTGTCGATTCTGCTCATAAGATTCTGCTCACCTTTCTTGCCAACACACATACATATATATTGAAGGGAAATCAATCACTCTCAGTGAATTAGCATCTAATCACATTAACCTCTCACATCGTTTTGAGAGTGTGGTAACAAATTGGTTTCAAATTTAATTTAAATGGCTCAAGGCTAGTAATTTCATGTGTGTGTGTGTGGGGGGGGGGATAAGTCAATTACATTGACCCTAGTGCCGAACTGGTATTTATTTTATCCACCCCCAAAAGGATGAAAGGAAAAGTCAACCTCAGTGGAATTTGAACTCAGAACATAAAGACTGGTGAAATGCTGTTAAGCATTCCACTGCAAAAATTACCCAACACTGGAATCCACAGAAAGCTAGTGTAGTGGCAAACAAAAGCCAACTTGTATTTACTCAAGACTAGCAAAGGTGATTAGTGGTGTCCTCCAGCATATTGTGTTGGGCCTGCCTTTCCTTATTGATCACAGAAATTACACTGCAAACGTTATCAAACATTAAAATAAAAATCTTAGCAGAAGAGGTTAAGCATCAGAAAATCATCAAATGAGCTTGCAGAACTCCAATCTAATCTACATAGTGTTATCTGATGAACCTGCATAGTTCCAGGTTCAGTCCCACTGTGTAGCACCTTAGGAAAGTATTTTCTGCTATAGTGTCAGGTCAACCAAAGCCCTGTGATTGGATTTGGTAGACAGAAACTGAAAGTGGCCTGTCATATATATATAAAAGTAAGTAGATATAAACAAATGAATAAAATAAATAAAAATTAAACAAACATGCATAAACTGGAGATACTGATAATGCAGGCACATTCCAACTCACACACACTTACTAAACATAGACACACGCAGGCATATACACATGTGCAAATAAAGACACATACAATAGGAATAAAAACTGGCAGATCATTAGTAAGGAGAGACACAAAAAAGAAAGAAGAAAGCAAAGGACCACTGATGAGGTCACAGAAGTGTGATGAAAGAACTCTGGCGGAAATACAGTTAATATAAAATAAAGCTGAAGCAAGTGAACATCAAATATATAGTGTGTGTGATTTCATTGGCTAAACTGGCAACATGACCATTCCTAAATACAACTATGTATATACAAGTATATATATATATATATATGTGTGTGTGTGTGTGTGTGTGTGTGTGTGTGTGTGTGTGTGTGTGTGTGTGTGTGTGTGTATGTGTGAAGGCATGTGGCTTAGTGGTTAGGGCATTTGGCTCGTGATCGCAAGGTTGTGAGTTCGATTCCTAGTGAAGCATTGTATCTTTGAGCAAGACACTTTATTTCACATTGCTCCAGTCCACTCAGCTGGCAAAAATGAGTAGTACCTGTATTTCAAAGGGCGGCCTTGTCACACTCTGTGCCATGCTGAGTCTTCCTGAGAGCTACGTTAGGGGTACACATGTCTGTGGATTGCTCAGTCACTAGCACGCTAATTTCATGAGCAGGCTGTTCCGTTGATCGTTTCAGCTGGGACCATCACCGTTGTAACCGACGAAGTGCTCCCTTTCATATATATATATATATATATATATATATATATATATATATATATATATATATATATATATATATATTTATATATATATATAAGTATATGATAGGATTGCTTCAATATTCAAGGGGTAGTCTGAAGTATCTAAGCAACCAGGGGATAATTAAATCCGAAGGCACTCCTGGAGATTACTTGTGTGAGTACCTTCTTTGTTGGAAGGTATCCAGAGGCAGGTAATTTATCATTTAAACCGCAGTTTATAATTATAATTGAGTGGAGAATGGAGAAACAAACACAAGAAGAAGCAAGTCAATTGGGCTAGTTAGCCATTGATTTATATATATATATATTTATATGTGTGTGTGTGTGTGTGTGTGAGTATATACGTATATATATATATATATATGTATGTATGTATATATATATATATATATGTATGTATGTACATATGTATATATATGTGTATACATATATGTATATATATGTATATATACTGGAGTAAGCACATAAATGTGAAACAAGGTGGAAAAAAAGAGTACTCAAATACCAGAGGTAGAGTAATATGCTTTATTAAAAAGCAGCAGAAATATCACAAAAACTGTTACTCAGGGTTTCACGTTCCCCTTTGTTGGAGTTTTGTTAGAATGGAACAGAAATGACGATATAATCAAACAAAGGATACACCTTTGAAATGGCTTTGTTTCATTGGTCCTTTCAGTTAACGGTCTTAAGCATGCAATGAACAAAATAAATTCAGAATAAATTGTAAAATCGAAGAAAATTTTAAATCAAAGGACAGATTCCAAATACATATGGTAAATAAATATATGCGAAATAAAATTAATAAATACATTAAAATTAAAATTGAAAATGTTCACGCTGTATTACATAAATATTTCTTCAGCAGAATATACACATACTAGACAATCTATAATATACATATATGCACCAAAATACACAGATGCATGCACATAGTTATATACACATACAGACATATATATGTAAGACATAGATATATACACAAATACCCATATACATATATGTACGCATACATGCACGCACACAAAATCTCTTGGTGTATCCATATACATGTAAGACATAAATATATACACAAATACATATATAAATATATGTACACATAGATGCACGCACACAAAATCTCTTGGTGTATCCATATACATGTAAGACATAAATATATACACAAATACATATATAAATATATGTACACATAGATGCATGCGCACAAAAATCTCTTGGTGTATACATATACATGTAAGACATAAATATATACACAAATACATATATACATATATGTACACATAGATGCATGCGCACAAAAATCTCTTGGTGTATACATATACATGTAAGACATAAATATATACACAAATACATATATACATATATGTACACATAGATGCATGCGCACAAAAATCTCTTGGTGTATACATATACAGGTCAGTTATTACAGACGAGAGAAATGGGAAGTGCACCTTAAGCTTAGGAAGGCGAGAGAGAAAAAGAAACGTAAAAATGAGCGAGAGAAAGAGAAAAAAAAGAGAAAAATGAAGAGAAAGAAAAGGAGAAAAAAAGGAGTGTGTTAAGGACGCTAGCAAAGTATCCAGTAGGAAGAGAAAAGATACTTTGAGTAAGAAAAGAAAAGAAAGAGAGATAGATCACAATATATATGTAACAATTTGCCCATCTTTATGTTCTGAGTTCAAATTCTGTCAAGGACAACTTTGCCTGCCTCCTTTGAGGGTTGATTAAATAAGTACCAGTTGAGCATTGGGGCTGATGTAATTGACCTTATCCAGCCCTGAAATTGCTGGCCTTGAGCCAAAATTTGGACCCAATATTAATTGTATTGGATTACATTAAGGATATTTATATCTTTGAGGAAAAGTGTTAGGTTTCGAAATATGTTTCAGAACACGAAAGGAAATTAGATACATTTCATTATGTTTCACATAGATCAGCAATTTAATGTAAGCAACAACACCTCTTGGGATCACTTTAAGTGGGCAGCAAATATCAAGGGAGCATTATGATAGAGTGGGGGGAACTAACAGTTTTGAGGAGTCCTGATTTTTCTTAGAAATATAATATTTTAACCAGATACACTGTTAAATTGTTTTACACATTTTCATCAAGATCTTTGTCAGTATTAGAAATTTAATGGAACATTGTGTTATTAGGAAGTAGAAACATGACTGATGGTGCACCAAAGTTTGGTATACTTTCATTATATAATTCCTCAGTTTCTTAAAAGATTTCCATACAAATTTAATACACGGGGTGCCAGTCTGTATGAATATCTAAAAATAACACAAGTTTGGTGGGATAGCATAAGAAAATTGTGTGATAGACCACTGCACAAATTTGGCTTCCATTTCATTAAAAGAATCCAATTTATTTATTTATTCATTTAGTTATATTTACAAAATATGGGAGATGGGAGGGTTAGCTACACCTCCATAAGCTTGGCTTTGTCAACAGACACTGTTGAGAAGTTCCTCATGGACTGACCGATGACCAGACTCAATGATGTGTTAACATTTGCAAGCAACTGCTGGCAAATCCTTGAAATGCTTGTTTTTGGCATTGAATTGTAACTAAGAAAGAAAAATGTATCTATTTTTGTAATCCTAATGAGAGAAATCAGTAGTTTCATTCTGGATAGGCTTCAGAACCTGTTGTTAAACAAAGGCGGTTTCAACAGAAGGTCATGTTATGTGTTTGGTGGAATTCCATGGGATGTTTCCCTTTGAGTTTGTCCCACGTGCTCATGCTGTGAACACTAACTTTTGTGCCCAACAACTGCAGTGAGTAAATGAAATATTGAAAGCCTGCTATCCAGCATTGGTCAGTTAAAGACACACACTCCTACAGCATGACAATGTGACCAAACACAAACTTAAGGAACTTGATGGACTGGAAGTGCTGCCTCACCCTGCCCACAGTCTACACCTTGCACCATCAGACTGGCAGTATCTCTGAACTCTGACTCATCTATTAAACAGACAGATGTTCAACAATGTGCATGAGGTTAAAAATGGGTACAGGGAGTTCTTGCTTCTAAACCAGCCAAATGGTATAAGCATAAAATTGAACTTTGGGCACATTGATGGTGACAGTCAATAGAATATGATGGGATGTATTTTGATGAATAAATGCTGTCAATATGTAATTTGTTTGAACTATTGATTAAAACTTGAAATACGAAAAAATACTTTTGACAACTTGTTGTATATATATATATATATATATATATATATATATATATATATATATATATATATATATATATATATATATATATATATACATATATATATATATATATATATATACACACATATATATATACACACACACACATATGTTAATTATTAGTGGCAGAAGCAGTATCAATACCAAAAGGAAATCTTTACATCCAACTTAACATGGATGTCTTGTTAAAACAATAAATACTGGGTTGTTAGTCTTTGGTGCATAAAAACACACATAGAGATCATTGCAGACAAGAAGCATCTGTCATGGATGCCAGAATTCCCATATCATGTAATTTCATTCTACTGGAAACCATCAGTGAGAAGCATCTGATCATCACATTTCCAGTAGAATGAAATCATGTGGTATGGGAATTCTGGTGCCCATGACAGACGATTATCATTTACTATGATCTATATATGTGCTTTTATGCACCAAGCACCTATATGAGAGGATCTCTCAAGGTTAGTAACATATATACATGCATGCATATACATGTGTGTATGTGTGTGTGTGTGTGTGTGTGTGTGTGTGTGTGTGTGTAAGAAATATATAATTTGTTTTTATGGTTGAACTTGGAGTAATACTATAAATTACACTTTCACCATTTATTCCAACCCATTATATCTCATGGCCACTGTCATAGGTTGTTAGAGAACATCAAATACTTACTCCAGCCTGCTATATTTACATAGCAAAATGCAGATTGAACATTCTGGAACATTTCATGTTTACCATAATTAAGTTGTACACAAAATTCTTATCAGAGATCATGTAAAGGCAGTTGGGCATTACAATCACCTGCAACAGTATCAAGAGACAAGTTGTTCACATTTTCTCACCTCTCTCTCACCTTCACATTTATTCCATTTCTCTTTTTCACATACACACTATCCGAGACAGCAGGAAATATGTATTTAGTCGACACACAATTTTCATCTCATTCTCTAATGGATATACCCCAAAACAGACAATGGAAATAATACTTGTTTATCATTAATTCATCCACGCAGGACTTTTCTCTGACTGAGTATAACAGCTTTCTGGTCAAGTAAAGTAATGTAATGAGAATAAATATATGGCTGATTTGAAAATGTACATTATGGTATTTGATTCATACTACATTAACTGTTTAACACTTCTTTGTTATAATAGTTAATCTTGACAGAATAGCTTAACTAACAACTAAGTAGTACTTTTACTTTCTTAAAATGCCTTGCAGCAATCTTATTAGATGTCTGCAGCAATTCTTCACCAGGTGACGACTCTGCAAATAAAATACAGCTTATGAACAACAAATAAGGATACACCTTTTAAGCTGAATGCAGCTAAGGATTCAATTATTGTGGATATCTGAACAATTAAAACACAATTTACATGATGTTTAAGCTAAATTCAACAGTTTGCATAATAGGAAAGCAAAATAAAATATTCCATCCAAAAATGTAAGTATTTTAAAAAATTTCAACAAGATTATGGCTGGGAGATAACAATTTAATCAAAATAGCTGTCCTCCAGCTCAACCTTGGTGTTGCAGACAGAGTGGTTGGTTCTTTCTCAATTATTCCCCACACAGTAATCCATGGGATTACAACTGGGGAAATTAGAAGGCTAGAAATTGGGGCTAGTGAAATGATAGAAACTCTCCAGCAACTACTTCTGAACTTTTCCAGAGATATGGCAAGGAGATGAATCCTCCTGCCATTCACATGGCCTTCCAGCAGCAGCTCTCTCCTGCCAGGGATTGACTAAGTCTCCAGCAGCATCATATAGCTATCTGAATTGAGCCTAAGGCTCTGTTCAAAGATGTGGGGATGAATTTTGGGATGAGGATACAGTCAGAATGCCTACTGTGTCTCTTCCTGCTGGTCACAGTTGGCCATGTCATGTTTCACAGCTTTTACAGTGTTCATAGAGCACCGAGCAGCAGTCATGATGTTGGCATTTTAACTAACAGCACAAATCACCATGATACAGGTAACTCTTTTCCAATATTTAGATGGCTTCCAGTCCACCATGTCAGCTAACTATTTCTCAGCTACATCTTCAATTTTTATGCTCTCCAATGCCATTGACTGTTCACCAAGACATCAAGCTGTTCTTGAAAAAAGGAGATATAAAAAAACGTTGTTAAATGGAGCTTGAACACCCAGTATATGAATAATGAATAGGCAGAACCCTCAGGGCATCAGATAAAATGTCTTGTAGTAATTATTTTGGATCTGTGCATATTAAGTTCAAATCCTACTGAGGTCCATTTTGGCTTTTATCCTTTCAGGGTTGATAAATGATGTACTAGCCCAGAATAAGCCTCCTTCTCTCCTTCCTTACCAATTTGTAACTAGATTGTAATTTTAATTGAATGGACCAGCTTTGCCTTGTTGTATGATACAGATTTGATTAGGACATTGTGTTAAAGCTTTCTCTTGAGTATATGCATAAAAACAGAAATTAGAAATGACACTTGTGTCTTTGGAATATTCAGCCATTTATTTACTAATTTTGTGAGTAGGAATTCAGCTAGTTGAACAACTGGATACTCATCATCAAGACTAGTAAGAGAATCCACCAGTTGTGTAAACAGATAACCTTCCAGAAGATAATCAGTCAACATGGAGAACATGTGTACGTAAACTTGTTGCTGATAAATATATGTATATATATACAAATATATATACATACTAGGATATATAATTGCATATATATATACTTACATATGTACACACACACACATACAGGTACATATATATATACATATATATATATATAAATATATATATATATATATATATTCATCATACATAGTACACACATATGCACACACAATTATTAATGTGTGTGTGCTTATATTTTCTGTAACAAGCTTACCTATGTCCTCCAAGCTTTCTACTGTTTCTAGAAAATTAATTATTTACATTATTTATGTGTGTGTGTGTGTGTGTGTGTGTGTGTGTGCGTGTGTGTGCGTGTGTGTGCGTGTGTGTCTGTGTTTCTGTGTGTGTGTACATTTGTGTTTGCATTTCATTTCATTTCGTACAGGCTGGAAGCTCTGAGACATCCGTAGCTATTTACAATGTCTACGAATGCCATTGCTTGCAGACAAGCGTAGTAAACTCTTGTTATACCAAAACACAATTCTGACTGAGGCAATGATTTCTTTCCTTCTTCTTCTCCTTTTACTTCTACTTCTTCATCATCTCTAGTGACCTCATCTATGAAAAGAGAAAATTATAATAGGAAGAAACCAAAACGAAGGAAGCCAATAAATAAATACAACACAAGCAGACAGAAAAAAATAATCTATCTTTATCATGTCAACCACAAATTATTCAATGAAAAGGATTCCATGAAATCTGAGAAAATAACTGAAAGGGTAAAAGACGTTAAATATACATATTTTGGGAGTATAGATTTTGTCTGAAAAGTTGACCATGTGTATATTATTTTAATACTAGACATCTTTTGTTCCTTTTAATGAAATTATTGATGATTCACTGATTCATACATGATCTGTTCCTTCTAAAGCATTGACAATAATGAAAAAAAAAAAAAAATTAGAATATTGAAACATACTATGAAACATGGCTGTATGGTTAGGAAGTATGCTTTCTAACCAAGTGGTTTCAGATTCAGTCCCACTGATCTGTGGAATATTTACATACATTGTTACACAAATTGGTATGTAAATGCACCCTGGTGTCATGCAAATGGCATCCATGCCAGTGGCATGTAAAAGCACCCATTACACTCTTGGAGTGGTTGCCATTAGGAAGGGCATCCAGCCATAGAAAACCATGCCAAATCAGACTGAAGCCTGGTGCAGCCTTCCAGTGTGCCAGCCCAGTCAAACTGTCCAACCCAAGTCAGCATGGACAACAGACATTAAATGATGATGATGATGATGATGCTAATTCAATGAACAGGTAATTCAGTTGGTTACACAACTGGACACCATCAGGAATCTAACGGGATCCATTATGTGTGTGTGTGTTCATCATCATCATCATCATCATCATCATCATTTAACGCCTGTTGTCCATTCTGGCACAGGTTGGACAGTTGAGAAGCTGCACCAAATTCCAATCTGATTTGGCATGGTTTCTACAGCTAGATGCCCTTCCTACTGCCAGCCACTTTACAGAGTGAGTGTGCTGAGTACTTTTACATGGCACTACATGGGCGCTTTTGTGTGGTGCTGCACAGGTACTTTTATGTGGCACTGCACGGGTGCTTTACACCACCAGAAGGATCAGTTTTAATACTTCTGCTGTGGAGTATGAGTCTTCTTGAGTACAGCAACGTGCCCGACATCTTGATCCTTTGTCATCTCACCTGAAAGGTTTAGTAGCTAAGGTCATTTTTCAGTACTTATCCCATGTCTTCCTGGATTTCCTACTTCCACATGTTTCATCGACTCTGAGAGATCGGCACTTCTTTATGGAGCTATCAACTACCATGTAGAATTGCTGTCCATATACATGCATCATACAATCTTCCTTTCACTTGGAAAGAGAAACCTTTCATGGTTATCAGAGGTAACAGCTCTCTGAATTTCCTCCATTCTATTCTTATTTTTGCCATTACACACTCCATGAATCCTCAACCCACTACGAATTTGGTCCCCTAGGTAGCAGAAATTATCTACTACTTCTAATGAGCCACCAGGGCATTTGAGAGAACCAATTTCCTGAGTATCTAAAGTTTTTATGGATTCTGTGCAATTTCCACATAAGAAAACTATCTTCGCTGATAACATTCCTATTAATCCACAGCACCTCTTGTGTGTCCATAGCTTGCATTGGGTATATTGTATCGAGTTCCAGCCTACACCTTTCCTACAAATCAAACTGGGCTACCTGGTGGGGTAGGATTCTATCAGTTTTTAACTTTGTTAAGTTAACCTTAAGGCCCTTAGATTTCAGGTTTTGCTTCCGCACCTGGAATTTCTCTTCTAGCTCTAATATGGAATCTGCTATGATGGCAAGATCATCAGCATATGTATGTATGTGTGTGTGTGTGTGTGTGTGTATATATATATATATATATATATACTAGCAGAAATACCCGGCGTTGCCCGGGTTAAAGAGAATAATGAAATCTAAAAACGCTGTCTAGACTACGCATCATCTTTATATATAGAGATGTATATACACACACGCACCCAAACACACGTATATATATGTATATCAATATAAATATATGAAAGTCAATGAAGTTTCGTAAAAGAAGGTGATCATGTACATACTTTCTTGCTGTTGTGATTATAACACCTCATTGTAAACTATGTTCCTTGTTTTCCCTTGTGGAGCATATACAAATAGGTTTTTTGTTGCTGCCCACTCTTGAGCAGCCAACATACAGTTGTCCATGTGAGAAGCAGGGCTCTTCCAAGAGAAGACCAGCTACAGACAGTGTTTGACCCTGATATTTGTTTATGGACATGGCAAAAGTCACACGAAGGGGGAATTGTAGTCTTCTGAATGTAAAAGGAATGTCTGCTCCTGATGGAGTAAGAGGAATTCTTGGAATAAAGACGTCATCCCCTTTTGCACATCCAGAAAGAATGGTAGCCTCGATAACGTGTGACATCATTTTCGAAATAATGCTCATCTGTTATGTTCGGGTTAAAATTTCATCAACATCAAAAATATATGAATTTTCATGGGAGTTATGGCCGTTATGCAAAGAATATAATTTCCAAATTTCATAAAGATCCATTCAGTACTTTTGACGTAGTTTTGGATAAGAAAACAAATGACTAATGTGTGTGTTTGTGTGCATGTGTATGTGTGTGTGATGGGTGTATATATGTATAGATATCTGTATGCATGTATATATGTATATATGTGTACATATTACATGTACATCTATATATATATATACATCTACACATATGTATACATATACATGTATGTATAGATCTATATATATATACATATACGTGTACATCTATATGTATACATATACATCTCTCTCTCTCTCTCTTTCTCTCTCTCTTTCTCTCTCTCTTTCTCTCTTTCTCTCTCTCTCTCTCTCTGAAAGTATCTGTCGTTACAGTATCGAAATGGTGTACATATACATGTATACATACATATACATCTCTCTCTCTCTCTCTTTTTCTCTCTCTTTCTCTCTTTCTCTCTCTGTGAAAGTATCTGTCACTACAGTATCGAAATGTGATTGTTTCAGTTAGTGGAATACTTTCATTTTTAAAGTGAAAGTATTTGACATGAGTGTTTTTGTTTCACTTTTGACACGTAATACTTAAATAGTGGAGGAGATATTATGTTGCCGTGTGCTCGAACTCTGCAAGAAGTTAATAATTTTTTTTGACTAAAACACAATTGGAACCCTAAGTAAGGCATGTGTAAAATTTGAATGAAATTGGTTGCGTAGTTCTCGAGTTTTAGGGATTCACACAGACAGACAGACAGACAGACAGACAGACAGACACGCATTCTCATTTTTATATATATAGATATTGTTACTGTTATTTAGCTCCAGGAAATATTGTCTCCAGCTGGCTATACGATATACTATCTGCATCCTTATATTTTCTAACACTAACAGTAGCAATTATCCTAACCAGGACTTCCACATTAAGTTGGCAAATAATCTTTACTCTAGAGTACTGTTACTGAATGTCTCTCATTCAGAAATTTAGAAATAATAATTTTCTGTTTATTAGATCAGTAATTGTGTGTCACTTTGAAAAGTATATATTTCGAACAAGAGTTTAGTGGCCCCATCTCTAGTTGAGCAGTTATTCTGTGCTGATGAAGGGACATAACCTAGAAACCATTGGTATACAGATATTACTTTGAGCTGAGTGGAGACGCTAAACTCCTTGGTTCGAAAATATAAGGATGCAGATAGTGTGTCACATAGTCAGCTGGAGACAATATTTTCTGGGGCTGAATAACAGTAACAATCATCCTAACCAGGAATGCCACATTATGTTGTGAAATAATTTTTACTCTAGAATACTGTTACTGAATGTCTCTCATTCAGAGATTTAGAAATAATTATTTATATATATATATATATATTGATAGAAACGGTAAAACAACAAAAGAAAGAAAGTGTGTGTGTGTGTGTGTGTGTGTGTGTGTGTGTGTGTGTGTGTGTGTATTTGTATATATATACAGACTGTCCTCATTTAACGACCGAGTTACGTTCCAACAACTCCTTCGTTAAGCAAATTCGTCATTAAAAGAATATTCATAGGGTACGTATTTTTTTTTATAGGTATAGTGTAGTGTACATCATCATCATCATCATCATCATCATCGTTTAACGTCCGCTTTCCATGCTAGCATGGGTTGGACGACTTGACTGAGGACTGGTGAAACCGGATGGCAACACCAGGCTCCAATCTAAATTTGGCAGAGTTTCTACAGCTGGATGCCCTTCCTAACGCCAACCACTCAGAGAGTGTAGTAGGTGCTTTTACGTGTCACCTGCACGAAGGCCAGTCAGGCGATACTGGCAACGGCCACGCTCGAAATGGTGTCTTTTATGTGCCACCCGCACAAGCCAGTCCAGGGGCACTGGCAACGATCTCGCTCGAAAATCCTACGGAGGCCAGTCAGGCAGTACTGGCAACGGCCACGCTCAAAATGGTGCATCTTATGTGCCACCTGCACAAGAGCCAGTCCAGGGGCACTGGCAACGATCTTACTTGGCTTGCCGGGTCTTCTCACGTACAGCACATTTCCAAAGGTCTCGGTCAGTAGTCATTGCCTCGGTGAGGCCCAATGTACGAAGGTCTTGCCTCACCACCTCAGCCCAGGTCTTCCTGGGCCTACCTCTTCCACGGGTTCCCTCAACTGTTAGGGTGTGGCACTTTTTCATGCAGCTATCCTCATCCATTCTCGCCACATGTCCATACCAGCGCAATCGTCTCTCTTGCACACCACAACTGATGCTTCTAATGTTCAGCTTTTCTCTCAAGATACTTACACTCTGACGGGTATTCACATTGACATTACACATCCAACGGAGCATACTGGCTTCATTCCTTGCGAGCCTACGCATGTCCTCAGCAGTCACGGCCCATGTTTCACTGCCATGAAGCATGGCTGTTCGTACACATGCGTCATACAATCTGCCTTTTACTCTGAGTGAGAGTCCCTTTGTCGCCAGCAGGGGTAAGAGCTCTCTAAACTTTGCCCAGGCTATTCTTATTCTAGCAGCTACACTTTCAGCGCACCCACCCCCACTACTAACTTGGTCGCCCAGATAGCGGAAGCTATCGACTACCTCTAGTTTTTCACCCTGGAATGAGATAGAAGTTGTTTCCTGTTTGTTTACAGTCTTTATTGCACCTGAACATCTGCCACAAACAAAAACTAACTTCCTAGTTAACCTGCCTTTGATGTTGCTGCACCTCTTATGTGTTCATAGCTTGCACCGGGTACATCTTATAGAGTTACTACCTACTCCTTTTCTACATACTGAGCAGGGCCATCTACCTGAAGGGGTTTGTGTTTTATCTACCTTCCTACTTATTAGGATTTTGGTTTTAGCTAGGTTGACTCTAAGGCCCTTCAATTCTAGACCTTGCTTCCACACCTGAAACTTCTCCTCTAGTTCTGAAAGTGACTCCGCAATTAGGGCAAGGTCATCAGCATAGAGGAGCTCCCAGGGGCAACCTGTCTTGAACTCCTCTGTGATTGCCTGGAGGACTATGATAAATAAGAGGGGGCTGAGGACGGAAGCTTGGTGGACCCCTACGTCTACCCGGAATTCATTGCTGTACTCATTTCCAGCCCTCACCTTACTGGCAGCATCTTTGTACATGGCTCGCACAGCTCTCATTAACCATTCTTCTATCCCAAGTTTCCTCATTGACCACCAGATAAGGGATCGGGGGACCCTGTCAAAGGCTTTCTCCATGTCAACGAAAGCCAGGTACAGAGGTTTATCCTTGGCTAGGTATTTCTCCTGCAGCTGTCTTACTAGAAATAAGGCATCAGTAGTGCTTTTACCTGGCACGAACCCAAACTGCATCTCATCTAAATTGATTTGTTCCCTAATTAGTTGGGCTATGACCCTCTCTGTAACTTTCATAACCTGATCTAACAGCTTGATGCCTCTGTAATTATTTGTATCTAAAGCGTCACCTTTACCTTTGTAGCAGTTGACTATGATGCTGCTACACCAGTCATTGGGTATGACTCCTTCGTGTATCACCTGGTTCGTAATACGGGTGACTAGGCTATAGCCAACACTGCCAGATATTTTGAGCACATACATATAAAAACAGAATACCGTACTGTATAAAGTATATGCAGTACAGGTCCAAGAATCACTAACATAAATTGTTGAAAAATGAATAAGTAACAGTAAGATTATCACAAGGAAAACCATAAAAGTTAGGATATGGATACTGTATTATTGTAACTCAGACATTGTAAGTATGTTTATGATTCTAGGCGCAGTACATAAGATGCCTAATAAACTTTTCTCAGGATTATGTAGAAAAGGTGAAAAGGTTTAAAGGAAACTCAAACATAATAACTTTGTTTTACTTTGGATAAAGATTACAAAAACAACTTGTTCTTGACATCAAAATGCATGAAAAATCCCATCAGTGTTGTTTGCTTTGTTATTTTCTCTTTTTCATCATAAATTTCTCAATAACATCGGAAAAGTTCAGTTGTCTGCCTTTCCACCTTGGAAAATCGTTCAAAATTTGGATCCGTCGCCTCAAGTTCTAGCATAGCAGAATTAATCTTCAAGAAAACACTCGCTAATCCCTTGACGGTGAACTTCTTTTGTACTTCTGTTCATTCTTCTTCTTCTTCTCCTTCCACGTGCTGCAATGCTTCCAATTCGATCAAATCTTCTGTAGTTAGCTCGCCCTCTTCATATTCCACTAATTCTTGAATGTCGTTCACTTCCACTTCCAAATTCAGTTCATTAGCAAGGTCCACAACTCTTCGATTTATACTCCCGACATGCTCCTCATTATTGAAGCCTTCAAAGTCATTCACAAAACGTTTTAGGCATTTTTTTCCATATGCCTTGCATACATTTTTAAGTCACTTCCTCACAACTTGCATAAATGTCTGCAATGTTGTAATAGTAATATAGGTACAAAGAGCGTCACTGTGTTGCCTGGCTGACCACGGGCGGGTGAGTGAGAGAGCGAGTGTGTTGGAGAGTGAGGCTGGGTGCTCAGGATGCGCTGCCGTCATGACAGCAGTTCTTGTACAGCGCACAATACGACAGTCAAAGTTTTAAAGTTTCTATATTTTGTAAAATATGTAATGACGGCTCATAAAGTTCGTCGTAACTCTGAACGGTTGTTAAATAGGTAGGTAGTTAAATGAGGACAGTCTGTATATAAATATATATATATATATATATATATATATATATATATATATATATATATATATATATATCAATTATCATACGCCCCATAATCCAGATGTCACCTGATGTCTGTGACAGCACGGAAGATCTCCTCAGCAGGATCAACGACTGCAACAACACTTGCAACCTGACAGGGTGTATAGTGGGTAGCATGGATGTGGTATCACTATACCCATCTGTCGACGTGGATTTTGCAGTGGAAAAGTGCGTGGAGATGATCAACGAGAGCGAAGTAGAGTTCCAAAAAGTCAACACAGAAGACCTGGGCCTCCTACTTAGATTGACATATGACGATGTATATTTAGATAGATACGACCTTAGAGATTTCTGCCCTAGTAGACGTCTAAGAGGTAGACCACCCACAATTACCTCTATGGCTAGGAAGACCCCTATAGAGAGATGGAGTGGATGGACCAGAGCCATACGGACCCCCACTAATATCCACCAGGTAAAGAAAATGATCGCACATGCACTAGGAGCTAGTATAAAGGTCACCCTAAAAGGCCACACCTTTAAATTTAACAACAAATTATATGCCCAGGACGAGGGGGCAGCCATCGGTGTTAGTATCGCCGGTGATGTGGCCAATCTCTTCATGGTATGGTGGGACAGAAGGCTTAAGGAACGCCTGACACAGAACTCCATACTCGTGAATGTGTACTCTCGATATGTCGATGATATCAACTTAGTGATAAAGACACCCCCACAAGAGAGTACCCCTGAAATAGAAATAGAAACTAAGACTATGGAGAGCATCCAGCAAATAGCTAACTCCATCCACCAGAGTATTAAAGTTACGATAGACTACCCTACTAAACACCCTAACCATAGATTACCTGTATTAGATACTGAACTCTGGCTAGAAACTAAGAACAATAAAACCAGAATCCTCCATTCACACTATACAAAACCTATGGCCTCCAAATACCTGATCCACCGGAACTCGGCTATTGCGGACAATGCCAAATTCAACATATTGATGGCAGACCTCGTCAGAGTAATGCGAAATGTCTCCTGCATGTGCGACCCTACAGAATTAAAGAGACATATACAACATTTCGTCCACCGCATGCAGTTCTCAGGTTACAGCCATAAAGAAAGGATCAGGGTATACAAAGGAGCTATGAAGAAGTTTGAAACAATCAAACGCAATGATAGGAATGGGATTTGCCCACTCTATAGGAGCAAATCATGGAACACCATAGAAAGGACTAAGAAGAAAATAGGGAAGGCAAGCTCATGGTACGATAGCCACAAGTACCAGAGCGTCATGTTCGTCGACACCACCCCTAGAGGCGAACTGGCATACCGCTTTAGAAGGGCGTTAGACAAACTTAAGCTAAGAATTAAGGTTGTTGAAAGGCCAGGCAACCCTATTAAATCCCTTATCAGTAGAACATACCCTTTCAGTAGAACCCCCTGCACTGATAGGAACTGTATCGTATGTAGATTTAGCCCACAAACGAACTGCAAAACCAGAAATGTGGTCTATAGTATAAGATGTACAGAGGGACGATGCAGAAATAAGACAATGACATATGTAGGCGAAACAGCAAGGAGCATAGGGGAGCGGGCAAACGAACATTGGAGGGAACTTAAGGAAGGGAAGAACTCATCAGTTCTGTACCAGCACGCTGAGCAAGAACATAGAGGCTCAATCAACAACATAGAAATTAAAATCTTATCTACACATAGCAGTGATGCAGCACTTAGACAAATTACTGAAGCTACACACATAATAGAAGAGAAACCTAGCCTGAATAGGAAACTAGAATGGAACACTAACACACACCACTAACAAACCACAAACCACAGCATGTGACAACATGTTACCCATAAACCAATAATATGAACAAAGTATAATACAATACATAGATAAGCAAATGGAATTAAATACTACATACGTTAACAAAATTTAATTAAACACAAAAAACACACACACACACACACACATGAACAAATAAATAAATAAAAACAAATACAAACGAACACGTATTACCAGAGTATATAGGTGATACAGACACTCCCCATACACACATGCACTTACAAAAGACACAGACACATTGAAAGACACGCATGCGTAGACACATACAATAGGAATACAAAATACAAAATGGCTGATATTTAGCAAGGTGAGACACACATAAGAAGGAAGGAAACAAAGGACCACTGATGAGGTCACAGAAGTGTGACGAAAGAACTCTGGCCGAAATAAGATTAAGATTAATGTAATATAAAGCTGAAGCAAATTAACACCAAATATACAGTGCGTGTGTTTTTATTGGCTAAACTGGCAATATGACCATCCCCAAGTACAACAATATATATATATATATATATATATATATATGTGTGTGTGTGTGTGTGTGTGTGTGTGTGTGTGTGTGTGTGTGTGTGTGTGTGTATTACTATATATATATTCTTTTATTCTTGTACTTGTTTCAGTCATTTGACTGTGGCCATGCTGGAGCACTGCTTTAACTATGTTTTTCTGTCAAGAAATATATAAATATGATTTAACATTAAACTGAAGGGTTACATAATACACTTTGGTTGAGGTCATATTAAGTTTCCCAAGGAAAAAGGTTGACAGTAACTTCAAAGTTTCTACTTCATCAGACTATACTTTTCTTTCTGCCTTTGTATAGTCTTTCATAAATTGATTGCTTTTTTTTTGTGTGGTGGGAGGCTATGTGAATCATAGACCAGTGAAGCAGTTTTGTAGGGAGAAGGAATCAAGAAAGATAAAAGGAAAGTATATGTTTGTAAAGTGTAAACCGAGAGAAAGTTATGAAGGCATGTATTTTGGTATGGGGTGAAAATTTTGTTATTGTTTCATGTTCAGCCAGGTGTTGAAGTAAAGATGTAAGCAGAGGTGTCTAATTTCAATCACAGCATTCTTTATACAGGGTTGACCAAAAATCACCTGACAGTAAATCAAAACCATTTAATTCCAAGATTTATTTATGTTTAACAACTGAATGAATTTAACAAAAGCATCTAAATATGAAACATGAGAATTGTTCAAACTGAAGCTCTTCTTGCATGACACATCTTTCCATTTGAGTCAATACAGAATTACAGATAGTATTTATGGAATTTTGATTTACTGTCAGGTGACTTTTGGCCAACCTTGTATAGGAAATTGGTGATTGTTGTGTTTTAGGATTCCAGTTTCACCTGCACTTTGTAAGCAATTGATTTATCTGAAAACATTCTTTTGAACCCTAAAACACAATGTAAACAAATTATCTATACAAAGAATGCTGTGCCCTAAATTTAGCACAGTTGTTCACCCTTTATGTCCATGCCTGACAGAACCCTAAACAATAACAAAATTTTCACATCAAACCACTCCCCCTCTAAAAATCCTAGTTATAACTTTCTATCAATCCACACCTTTACAAACACATAGTTTTCCCTTTTTTTGCCTCTATCTGCAGTCTACCTACACTACATGTAATTATCATTCACATAAATCCACCAACCCAAACAATACAACTTGTCAAATAATATATAAAGCCAAAAAGGAACCCAAATAAATACAGTTTAGTTGAAATTTCAAATTCACTGTCAATTTTTTCTTATCCTGTGTGAGGTTTAAAAGTTTGCTTCCTAACCACATGGTTTTGGATTTGGTCCTATTGCGTGAATTCTTGGGCTAATATATTCTGCTATAATAAGGTGGCAAGCTGAGTGAAGTGCATAGCAACATTTTGTCTGCCTTTATGTTCTGAGTTCAAATTTCACCAAAGTCAACATTGCCTTTCATCTTTTCCGGGTCAATAAAATAAATACCTGTTGAACACTGGGGTCGATGTAATTGACTTACCCCTACTCCAAAATTGCTGGCCTTGTGCAAAATTTGAAAGCAATATCTTCTACTATAGTTCTGGGCCAACTACAGCCTTATGAAGAAATTTGATAGAGGGAAACTGAAAGAATTCTATCGAATATACATGTGTGGGTGCAGATGGATGTACGTATGAATCAGTGTGTGTGTGTGTGTGTGTGTGTGAGCATGTATTTAAGTATGTGCATGTTTGTATCTCTACTTTGACATTGCATGAGTGTTGCAAATAAATGTCATTCATTTCCAATATTCTATGGAAAAACAGAGAAATATTGCATTGCTTGGAAACAGATAAGGGATGCTGACAGAAAAGGCATCTGGTCACAGAAAATCTGCCCCAGGAGAGTTTGTCAGCCCAGGCAAACATAGAAAAGAGGATGTTAAAATGATGATGATGACAAAAATGATGATGATGAATATATATATCTATAATATATAAGAAAGAAGATGTGTGTGTGTATGTGAGTGTATATGTGACCGATCATTATGTTGGTGTCATGTAAAATCAATATTTTTCATCCAATTTCTTTCACACTTGGCAAATACATAACTTATCTTCCACAGATGGTACTACACACTTTAGATCTTTCACTTATGGAGTAATATGGAGTAATGGGGAATATAGGGTCATCTATTGTGGGCAAGGCATCTATTGTGGGCAAGACATCTATTGTGGACAAGGGACGTAACTCTTTTTGAAGTAACGGTCAGAAATTGATTGTGTTCCTTACATTGGAAGGTGTCTATGCATGTGTGTGTATATGTGTGTGTGTTTGTTTATCACCTCATTCTCAGAGAAACATCCTACAATATCCACAAACTCAAACAGTACATTGCAGACAATGAGCAGCTTTTCAATTCCAATCAAGCTGACATATACATGAACAGTACACTCTACCTTCAAATTGCCTTTACTCTTTTACTCTCTTATTTGTTTCAGTCATTTGACTGTGGCCATGCTGGAGCACGACCATTAGTTGAACAAATCAACCCCAGGACTTATTCTTTGTAATCCTAGTATTTATTCTATTGGTCTCTTTTGCCGAACCACTAAGTAACGGGGATGCAAACATACCAGCATCGGTTGTCAAGTGTTGGAGGTGGAAACAAACATAGACACACAAAAATAATCATACATATATATATATACATATATATATATACAACAGGCTCCTTTCAGTTTCCGTCTATCAAATCCACTCACAAGGCTTTGGTTGGTTTTGGTAGAAGACAGTTGCCAAGGTGCCATGCAGTGAGACTAGACCTGGAACCATATGAATGGTAAGCAAGCTACTTACCACACAGCCACTCCTTTCAATGTAGGACATCAAGAAAACCCAAAGTACCATATAATGCATCTTGGATGAAGGGACAATTTTGAAAAAGTGCAAACTCATTGTTTGGGATGAAGCAACTATGGCCAATAAATGTTTCCTACAAGCACTTCATACCACAACGAGAGACCTTAGATCAAACAACAGCATCCTTGGAGGTGTGACTCTTCTTCTTGCAGGAGATTTTCAACAAATTCTGCCTATTCTACCCAAAGGAACACCCGCTGATAAACTTAATGCCCACCTTAAAAAATCCCTCCTTTGGTTGCATGTCCAATCAAAACAACTTACCATCAACATGAGATCACTCCTACAGACTGGCCAACCTACAACCCAGTTTTTGGAAATGCTCCTTAAAATCAGCAAGGGACAAATTACATCCGACGGCAACGGATACATTGACACTACCACCATTGGCCACAATGTCTCCAGCCCTAATGACTTATGTTCAGCCATTTACCTAAATCTTACAGTGGAATGCATAAAACCAGATTGGCTTCATGACAGGACTGTCAACACTCTTAACTATGGCTTACTCACTTGGCTACCTTCTCAAGAATGTTTTTACAGATCAGTTGACTACGTTACAGACGTCGATCAGGTTACACACTTTCCAACAGAATTTCTCAACTCCCAAGATCCTCCAGGACTCCCTCCCCATGCAATCCTATGCAATCTAAATGCACCCATACTAAGCAATGGAACTTGCCTTTTGGTCAAACAAATGATGGACCACTTCATTGAAGCCCAAATTATCATGGGACATGGCAAAAACAATACCATTTTCATTCTGAAAATTCTACTAACCCCAGCTGACTTCCCCTACTCTAAGCACAGACTTCAGTTCTCTCTGGAACTCAGCTTTGCCATGACAATTAACAAAGCAGAAAGTCAGTGACCGAAAGTTGTCAGATTGGACCTTTGAACATTGTGCTTTCACATGGACAGTTCTATGTCGGTTGTTTCAAAGTTGGCCATCCAGAGAACTTATTCATCTACGCTCTTGAAGGGAAAATGAAGAATGTCGTCTACAAAGTAGCCCTACAGTAGTTATTCTTCTACTGCATTCTTCACATCTATGCCGTTAGCAATCAGACTTCCTGTAAGCATTTCATTGATATTTTGCTTCATTTCCCTGATTGCTGTTAACAGTACATTACCTTCAATGACACTTCTTACTTCACACATGCTGTTCACTCATAAGCATGCTCTGACATTTATTTTTGTATGTGCCATTATTCTATTTGTGTGTTTATTATAAATGTTTGCTTTTCTTTATCATGCATGACTTTCATTGAAAAAAAGCTTCAATGAAATTGTGTCAGGTATTACAAGAAAAATAAGTACATGATACAAAAGGCTTCAAGTAGGATATAGGGTCCCTAATGCCTACTGCAATTGTGATCTCATTTCATGGACTTTCATTTATTACTAACTGCCAAATTTGTATTCAAAAAATTTTATTCATTACCTAAGTTTCTTAATACCACCATATCATAAGCTGCTAACAAAAATGGTAATTATACATTTTATGCTTATCAACTTGAAGCAACTTCTAACTGTGGGCTACAGCATCGAAAAGACGGGTGCATTTGTTAGTCTATATATATATATATATATATATATATATATATGCACACACACACACACAAACACATATATATATACATACACACACTTACACACACACACACACACACACACACACACAAACACACGCACACATACATATATATAATATGGTGAATGGATGTTAAATGATGATGATGATATGTTGACGATACATATATATATACAGAAAGTTTAGGAACAACTTGGTGTATTGGGAAACAATCAATGACATTGGAGAGAAATAAGATTAAAAGTATAGTTGAAAAAAAGTTAGCTGACATGGAGGACTGGAAGACATCTGAATATTGGAAAAGATTTAGCTGTATCATGATGATTTGTGCCATTTATCAAAATGCCAACATCATGACTGCCACTTAATGTTCTGTGAACACTGTAGATGATGTAAGATGTGACATGGATAGCTGCAATGCAGACTATGAAACTGTGACTGTGGAAGGGACATAGCAGACATTCTAACTGTATTCACACAGTAGAGTTCATTCAACAACCAATGAACAGACCCGTAGGCTCAATTCAGATGGTTATGTGAAGCTGCTGCAAACTGTGGTCAATCTCTGGCTGGTGAGGATTATTGCTGGAAAACCATATGTGTGGCAGAAGAATTCAGCACATTGCCTTACTTCTGGAAAGAGTCAGAAGTGGTTATTGGGGAATATCTATGACAGTGCCAATTTCTATGTGTGGGGTGCAGTTGAAAAAGACACCAACTGTTTTGCCTGCAGCACCAAAGCTGAGCTGGTGGCCAAGGTCAAGGAATGTTCAAAGATCTCCCTAGGGACACAATGAAGAATGGATATGGTAAGTTCCAAAGCTGTGTTGAGGCTGTGATGGAAGGTGAGGGCTGCTTCTTTGAGTAAATTGTTATTTCTCAGCCATAATCTTGTTGATAGTTTTTGATTTTTTTAAAAATTTAGGCTGGGATATTACATTTTCTTTTCCTTTTATACAGACTATCAAATTTAGCCTGAACATCCTGTATGTATGTATACATACACACACACACACAAACACACACAAATAAATAAATAAATAAATATATATATATTATATATATATGCAGGCATGGCTGTGTAGTAAGAAGTTTGCTTCCCAACTGCACAGTTCTGGGTTCAGTCACACAGCATGACATCTTGGGTGTCTTCTACTATAGCCTCAGACCAACCAAAGCCATGTGAGTGGATTTGGTAGATGGAAACTGAAAGAAGCTTGTCATAACATTATGTATGTATGTATGTATGTATGTATGTATGCATGCATGCATGCATGCATGTATCGATGTGAGTGCGTTATTGTGTCTTTATTTGTCTCTGACCACTGGGGTCGATTTGTTTGGCGAAATTGCTTCCTAAAACAACTGGACCTGATGATATTATGAAGAAATTAACCAATAATGTTCTCTGGCCAGAGAATACATGAATTGTTTACAGTCAGAAAAAAAATAGCCTTTACAAATTGCAAAAAATACTTCAGGACATCACCAGGAGATGATCCAGTCCTGTTTGTTGAGGGTGATAATTCAAAACCTATGTAAAGTCTCTCAAAAGTAGACCAAAACATTGAGCAGCTAAGCAACAGGAATTTAAAGGCAGTCAACTGCATATGGAGTTTCAGCAACTGGCTGTTTGACATGACAACTAGACTGGAAAAATATAAAGAGCTATCTATGATAAATACTGCTTTTTCTCGTCCCTTGTTTGTTATTCTGTCAAACTATTGTGCCCGATGTTCATCTTATAAATGATAAATAGTAAATACTGTATGAACTGTTGGAACCTGAACTTCATTTTTGCAATTCCACTTCATATTCATATGACTGTTTCATATGCATATATATATAGTGAGATAGATAGATAGATAGATAGAGAGAGAGAGAGAGAGAGAGAGGGAGAGAGAGAGAGAGAGAGAGATACACATAAATATACTTATATGCAAAAGAAATTCAAAAGCAAAATCTGTGTGTGTACATGCATACATCATAATATTGTATATATGCGTGTGTTGTGTGTGTGTGTGAGTGGGTGTGTATACATACATAGATACATACATATACATACATACATATATATATATATATATATATATATATATATATATATAGCTAGATAAATATACACAAACACATGTATATATTCCAATTGTTTCTTTCTTGTTTGTATAATTAATACTTGACCTTATATTGTTCCATCATCTATTGCCCTTGTGATAAATAACAAAATTATTATGATTATTATTAGTATCATGATTATTATTGTTATTGCTGTTGTTGTTATCCTTATTATAATTTTCTATTATGTCCCCTCCCACCCATATATTTATCTAGATACCTGTACCATCGTTTGACGTGTTCATGCTTTCATTATTGTGTATTGATGTCATCTCTTCATTCTTCTCATAGCATCTGCACTCAACTCTCAATTACTTACCATTACTGTAAGCTATATCAAAATAGATATTCATGCCAAAAGCAGTGTGGATGAGCAGTTTTTTCGAGAAAGTATTACCCAGTCCTTCCTCCCCACTTTTTCTCTGAAATAATATCAATATGATATATAATATAATATGATATAATATAATATAATACAATATAATATAATATAATGCATAATATAATATGATATGTTATAGGATCAAATTTTGGTTTTCTGCCAGTTTATTCATTCAACCAAAAATGTTTTCTTCCAAAATATTCAACAATAGAAAAAAAAATTGATAAAAATTTAAGAAAAGAAAAAAAATTGAGAAAGGAAGAAAACCATAAAATATTTTTTAGAAATCAAAAAAATAAAAAAATAAAAATATACAATCAACACAAACAAAAATAACAAAAAAGGAAACAATAAAATATAATAAAAAACAAATAAATATGAATGAGGAGTGAAAAACGAATATTGATCATGACTTTATAAGTTAGTCATTCATATTTCTCTTCATTTTAAATTCTGATTCTTCACCACCACCCCACCCTCCCTTCTCTGCCACTCTTATTTTATTTGCATTTTTTTTTATATGTAGCTATTTTATTATTTTGTGTTTTCATTTGTCTCATCATTATTATTATTATTAATATCATCATCATCATTGTTGTTGTTATTATTACCATTATTATTATTATTATTACTGTTGTTGTTGTTACTTTTGGTTTTCATCATAATAGAATAACATGAGAGAAATTCTACTTTATTTGTTTATTTATTAAATATATTTTTATTACCCATAATTCTTCTCAAATTCTTTGCCCTCTAGCTTGCTTTAACCTCCTCAACTACTAACCTACAAGAATTCTGACTACTGTTGAAGTGAAACAAATTCCTAGGGGGGTGAAAATAGGTTTCAGAGTGAAAGACAACCTTGTAAAAACTTTAACAACAAACATCATAAATATCGGAACAATGCTATATTTCAAACAGTCTTTTATTCTAACTTGCAGAATCGACACATTAGCAGCCAGCTGGTGGCCTTTACAGGTTTTTTACATATCAAACATATAATGAATATAAAACATATTAATATGTATGTCTTTTATTTATTGTTCTTTTTTTTTTTAATTATTTTACTTTTACTAAATTGTTGCCTTTGTTGTTGTTGTTTAACCCAAAGTCAATCTTGAGAGAGTAGAAATATGATCAAAACTGTTCTGGTCATAACCATGCTGTCTTTGTTAGCAGACACATTTTATCAAAAACTAAACTGCGTTAATTATTGTTCACTTTTTCTAAAGTGGTAGGGTGTGGTTTAAGAGTGATTGGACTATTATTTCTAGCAAGTCGAACAAGTATAGGCACAGGCATAGCAGGATGGTAAGAAGCTTGCTTCCCAACTGTATAGGACCTTGGGCAGGAGTCTTCTATTATAGCCTCAGGCTGACCAAAGTCTTGTGAGTAGATTTAGTAGACAGAAACTAAAAGAAGCCCAATATACACACACACACACACACACACACATATATATATATATATATAGGTTATGAAGGGTATTGGAGTCAACCAAACCCTAAAGATCCAGGTAATACCGAGTAAGTGCTGTATACTGACTAGTTTTGCCCCTGACGTGGTTGCAACATGAGTGAGGAATATAACATGGGTCATGTATTAGCGTGTGTATATATAAAAAAGAATAAGATAAAGAGACGAATGGCAAAGGTAGAATTATATTTTATGTATAAAGTCTATGCATAAAGACTTTATACATAAAATATAATTCTACCTTTGCCATTCGTCTCTTTATCTTATTCTTTTTATATATATATATATATATATATATATATATATATATATATATATATATATATACATATACATATGTATATATATGTATATATACATGTGTGTGTGTGTGTGTGTGCGTGTGTGTGCTTGTTTTTGTGTCAATGTTTGCCCCTCCCCCACTCGGCAACTGGTGTTTACATTCCTGTAATGTAGTGGTTTGGCATAAAGAGATCAATAGAATAAGTACTAGATTTAAAAATAAGTCCAGCCGGGTTGGTGGGCATTTATTCGACTAAAAACCCTTCAAGACAGTGTCCCAGCATGGCCACAGTCAAATGACTGAAACAAGTAAAAGATATAAGATAAAAGATAAAACTATGCAAACGTTTTCTCATTGGTTCATTTGCTAGAATGTTCCCTCTTATGATGTTATTGTTTAGTCTCAAGTCTGTGATCAAAGTCATTCCAGGTGTAATCATCCCATCATTTTCCATATATGAAAGAAACCCAGAATGACATGGTCTGATGTATTCTCTTTCAAGGTAATAGGGTGTGAATTTAGAGTGACCTGGTTGCTAACTCTAGCTTCTTGAAGGACTTCGCATAGATTCCTTTGTTGACCAGCTCTAAGACCGAATATGTTTTTTCTGATCCCTATTTTGATGACAATATATTACTTTTTAAGGTACCAGGCTGGCAGTATCATTAACACTCTGGGAAAAATGCTTAGCAACATTTTGTCTATGTTTATGATCTGAGTTCAAATTCCACTGAGGTCAGCTTTGCCTTTTGTCTTTTTAAGGTTGATAAAAGAAGTACCAGTTGAGCACTGGGATCAATGTAATCAATTGACTTATTCCTTCCTCCAAACTTGCTGGCCTTGTGCCAAAATTTGAAACTAATAGCTAACTTGTTAACCATAAATATTTGTTCATGCATATGGTTATGTCAAAGATTACCAATTTCTTCAAAAGATGCTACTTACTTCACCCTCAAGAATATCATTCTCTTAAATAGATGTATCATCATTTAATTCATTCTTATCAGTATCATATTTTTACACTTTTTTTTTTTAATATAATTGCTTGATTTGGGCATATCTATTTCAGTACAACATTTCACCATTTGCTGTAGTCCTTTGTGATTTCTTTAATAAATTTAAGCATCCTGAGAGTCCTCTTCACCATTTTTTTCTCAGACTTCATCTTTCATCAGTTTTTTTCTCCTCACTTGGATTACTTAGCACTTTTTTCTCATCAAACAATAAAATTTCTATACCTATCCCATCTCCATACAAACAGAATCTTCTCTCCTTCATACAAAATCAGATTCTCTTGTACCCAATTTTTCTCTCAGTTCATTTATGTTACACCATTTTTGCTTTGAACTTTATACTTCAAAATGAATGGGCTCACCTTGTTTCTTTCCTGTTTTCACAAATCCTCTGCATGCAATGCACGTTGTGTCCTTGAGCAAGACACTCTACTTTACATCGTTCCAGTCCACTCAGTTGGCAAATATGAGTAGTACCTGTATTTCGAAGGGCCAGCCTTGTCACATTTTATGTTACACTGAATGTCTCTGAGAACGACATTAAGGGTACACATGTCTGTGAAGCACTCAACAACTTGAACATTAATTTTACAAGCAGGCTGTTCCATTGATCAGATCTACTGCAACTCTTGCCATTGTAACCGATGGAGTGCCAGTTTAATGCCCATTTTTCATTAATATGCAACATTGCATTTCATGCACAATCTACTTCTCAGTTGAGAAATCCCTTTGCCATCTTCAGAAGTAATAAATTTCAAACCTTTATTTACACCATTCTTACTGTGGCTACTCTACATCATCATCATTAAACATCATAAAACATCCAAATTTCAATGATTGCAAAAGTCAAATAGAATTTCTTGTGGCAGATTTTCTACAGGTGGATGCCCTTCCCATTACCAATCCACATCAATATTTATAAATCAATAAACGATAATCTTAAACAATAACTATCTTATCTGATGGAAAAGTATGGACTGGACATGAGAAAGGAATCGGTTGATGTGTTTCTGAAACCATGAATACTTAAACAATAGTCATTCAGCAACATAGTAATAATGTTTCATGGAAGTTAATACATTTTACCTGTGCTACTAATGAGAAAGTTATGATTGTCTCACATGCTCATACTTTTAACTCAAACTCATATAGGTTTATGTTAAAGCAAAGTTACCCCCCCCCCCAAAAAAATACTAGTTTTAATTGACAACTATGATGATATTGAAGATGATGATAATGACAATAATATTAATTATAATAATGGTGATAATGATGATGATGATGATGATGATGATGATGATGATGATGATGATGAAGATGAAGGTAATGTTGATATTGAGTAGGAGAATAATCATATAAAAACATTATGATGCTAGTGGTGATGATGATGATGATGATGATGATGATGATGATGATAATGACCATAGCATTTTTGATATGTTAACAATTTTCTTAATAATAATTATGATGAGGAAGTAGATGAAAATAATGATGTGATGGTGATTAATGATGATGATGATGATGATGATGATGATGATGATGGTGGTGGCTATAATGATGATGACAATGATGATGTTGAAGATGATGATGGTGATGACAAAAACGACAATAGTGGTGGTGACAACAAGGACAATGATGATGATGATGGTGACGTCAATGATGCCAGCAACAACAACAGTGATGATGATGATGATGATGATAATGATGATGTTGATGATGATGATGATTAAATTTTCTTCTCACTATAATTTCTCTGTAATCAAATGTGGATCTACAGACCAATAATATCATGATGCAGACATTCAGACACATATGTCTGTATGTCCCTATCTATGATGGAATCTCAACCAATCTAAGAATAAACTAAAAATTCTCAATGTATTGGACTGAATTTCCATTCCTTTGTATAATGCATGGTGTGTGGTGTATGGTGTATGGTATGCCATTATTGTGGGGGAATGTTATTGCTAGTAAAGGTGGTTGTGGTGATGGTGGTAATGGTTGTGGCAGTGGTGGGAGCGGTGATTGTGATTTGTGATGGTAGAAGTGGTGGTGGTGGTGATAGCAGTGGTGGTGATAGCAGTGGTGGTGGTGGTGATGGTGGTGGTGGTGGTGCTAAAACTATCTCTTAAAACACGAAGTCAAAGATTTAGTTTCAATTTCAACTTGCCATCATATTTTTTCATTTTCACTTGAATAAATAGGGTTCTTTGGGAAATGCATGAATGTAATAACTTCATATTTATTGCCCTTTAAAATGTTCTAGCATGAAAAATTCATTAAATATGTAAAAATTATAGATGTGATCCAGAAGATGACTACCTAACTGATTAGTTAAGTTCAATCTACCATATTTTACAACCCCAAGCTTCAAGACAAACCAGTGAGGGAGCATCTAGATGGTTGTTTTGCTTGCTAGAAATAACAGCCAAATATTCATCAAGCTACACCTTGCCATCTTCAAAAAGGGAAGGATGCATTTAACGATATAGTCTTGGATATGTTAATAAAAAATAAGATAGGGTAGTTATGTCTGGAAAGCTTTTATCGTATGAAGAGAGCTGACTTGAAATTATGCAGAAACAAAAACTAGTTTATAGAACATGTTATTTATCTAACGTTCAAACTTTGACCATCCCCACTTCATTTCTGGTATATTTTACATATGACTACCTTATCCTCTATATTCATAGGTTTTAATATGGTTAACTTAGATATATGGGGCATGCAGGCATGGCTGTGTGGTTAAGAAGCTCATTTTTCAACCACATGGTTTCAGGTTTAGTTCCACTGTACAGCTCTATGGGCAAGTGTCTTTTACTATAGTCCAGAGTCAATTAATGCTCTGTGATTCAATTTGGTTCTTGGAAGCCAATTGTACATATATATATATATATATATATATATATATATGTATTCAGGTGATAATCTTGAAAAAATATAGAAAAAAGTGAAAGGGGTACAGTGAACTTGCTGTAAGGAGTGGAATATCCAACGTTTCTGATTAAACCCCTTGTCAGGGAGCAGAGAAAAAGAGAAGAAAAAGAGAAAAAGAGAAGAAAAAGAGAAAAAGAGAAGAAAAAGAGAAAAAAGTCAAACAGAGTTTACATCCTCTCAGCTTGAAAAACTGGCTGCAACTGATAATGGATGCAGAATAACATGGGCTGCTAATGTGAAACAGAATTTATAAGAGAGAGTGTGCAGAAAGGAGAAGGAAAAGGGTGATGTAGCGACTCTTTTTCTCTGCTCCCTGACAAAGGATTGAATCCAAAATGTTGGATATTCCACTCCTCATGGCAAGTTTTGTTTGATTTATGTACTTGCTTTTATATTAAATTTTACTTTTTATTTTCGATTCTTTGTATAAGTCATGTTATTCTTTATATGAGATGATTTCTTTCTTGTGTCTCAGATCTTTATGTAGACCCACAGCACACTATAACTACTAAAATGTATTGTTATAAAAATGAACGAAATGGTGAATAAAAAATGAGGTTCCATATAAGATTTTGTTGTTGAAATTTGTGGGCAATAAATTCCTTATATTTCTACAATACGCGAAATGTTTTAACCTTTTTATACAATTCCTAATAGTAGTTAACTATATAAATACAGTTGGACTTTTTCATGTATATCAAATGGCTATGAGGGTCTACCTAAGTAAAATAGGAATCAAAGAGGCCCATAGGCAAAAAGTGGATGAGAACCACAGATCTAAACAAAGTCGCTATATCTCCACAAAATACACACACAACTTAATATCAAAATGACATCTTATTCACATTGCCCTCGCCATTCTACAGATACTGCAGCAAAACTACACTACCCTTACACTAATCACCAAAAAACCAAGCTGCAAAAACAACAGATATCAAGTAACACCCCACCCCACACCACCACCACCACCAGCATACATCCACACATCTACATCAAATCCAGTGTCTTGCTTGTTCTAAAAAAAAAATAGAAGTTGCATGCAACAACTCCATAACATCTACGTACAAACAATACATCAGTTCCATCATTGACAATGCTTGTCCTGCAAGGACAACGACAATAAACTAAAAAGTGCACAAATGAGTGCACTACACAACATCACAGTTTGTACACAGACCACACCCTTAGATCACTTACACAATAGAATAAAAATGCATTAAACATGAAAAAAATCCCCTGAGCATGGGAAATGTATGACTATTTAGGGCATGGGGACACCAATTTGTTGCCTGGAGACTCACAAGTCAAAGGTTAATATATGTATGCCATGACTTTCTGTCAATAAAAAAATTCTGTAGGCCTCAGTGCATTACTTTGCCCAGGGGACTATAATGTTTTTGAGACAATGTTAAGACAGCCTGTTGAGGGGTGCTGTTTGTTTCTGCAGCAAGCTTCAAGCCTCATGACCTCTGTTACTGCAGGTCATTACTCAACTAACTTTGGGAATTAGTTTTAATTGCCATTTGAAGCTGTTTCCTTTTCACAAATACTTTTCAGAATCTTTAGAATTACATGACTATCACTTCTTACTTCCTCACTACTAGCAAGAAATCCTCTACCAATTTGCTGAATATAGCAGCTATATCTCCCAAATCACACCTTACTACAGACTTAAGGAAAAGATGCATTAGCTAGTGTAGCCCTACATACTGTTAAAAAGGCAAGATGGCCATAGTTGGAATACCTTCAATCATAGACTTAAACATTCAAGGTTGTGTTGAGGGCTATCCAACAACAATGAATGTCATAAAGAAAGAGGTTATTTTTTTCTCAGTTTGCTATCAAATCATCTGTCACTCCAAACTTCACATTCACTTCGTTTGTTTCTTCCTACAATTTCCAACCTTGAGAAGGAAAATCCCACAGCGGAAAATCTTGTTTTTAGCTAAGAAAGGAAACAGAACATTATGTTTAGATAAGAATAACATCAAAGACTAGTGTTTAGGTTAAGAAAGGAAATAGAGTCTTGTGTTTAGTAAGAATAACAAGACATATTTAAGTAAAAAAGGGAATAGGGTCGTATTTATATTAGGATGGAAACAAACACTTGTGGTTAGTTAGAAATGAAGGGTACCTTAATACAGTACTGAACCTTTTATCCAATTTCCAGAAATCCAGGAATACTGAATTGATAAAAATTAAACATACTCTTCTTTAATATTGTATTAATTTGTACCAAGATCTGTTAAGTAAAATCACTTTCTTTGCATCATCTAATTTTCATCATACAAACATTATACTTTATATATACAGTTTGAAATATTTTGAGAATTTTTAAGTGGATTAATAAATAT